>NC_135378.1:51518940-51781440 GCF_049243985.1 Paroedura picta | reverse complement strand
AGAGTGCAGAGATCCCAGGTCTAGTGTGTTTAGAAACTGCCTTTAGAGACCTTAAGAGTCAGTTAAAAGCTCAAGATGAGAACTGGCATTTCAAGAGAAGGGGGTTGGGTATTAGAAAGAGTGTACCTGGAAACTGAACGAGTTAGAGAACACTCAAAGTGTACTGGAGTGATTGGAGAAAATGATGTAATTAAAACCTCTCAGCATAAAAACGTTAAGTACCTGTGAATAGTTTAAGAAACTATCATTAGCCTGAAATATAGAAAGTAAAGTCTGTGTATGTACTGATTTTACTTCAGAGTTATCTATCTATATTGAGTTACCCCATACATTTTACTGTATGTTGAATAAACTTTGTTAAATTGTATCAGGTTCCTGGGCTGAACAGTCAGAATACTACAGTGTGACAGGGTGGTGCAGCCATAATTCGTCAGGAAAGGAGAAAACAGATAACTAGGGGCACTCAGTCACAGAAGGGAAATAAAAACAGAGAGAAAAAGCCTTTCATCTGAGGGAAGGAAGTGGATAGGGGTCATGTCAGTAAGAAAGCATCTCCAAGAAAATATGACAAAAATCATTTTGAAACAAAGCACACTGTATTGGTCAAAACTTGCATAGTTTCTAATGCAAGTTAGATTCATTCTATCACAACACACCATCTTGCCTGCAGTACTGCAATAGTCAATGCCATTTCAAAGTGAATCTGTCATACTCACGCCTCAAGATGTGATGTAAGATCTCTGTGATATGCAAGCCATCATGAAAGCCTAATGGCTTTACTTGGACTTCTGTATCTTAAAAGGTGAGTGGTAAACAGGAGGGCGGGAGGAATTAGTAGGCACTATACATAAGCTGCTTATCTTCAAGGGAAGTCACTTTTTGAATATGCTATTTTGACCTTTAACATTATTTTAACAGAGTCGTTTTGTATTTATGTTAGGAGTGGGCCAATGGCATAGCTTGCAAGTTTAGTATGTAAACAGTAGAAGGAAGTCTGCTCACTGGGAATGTTCTGTTTGCAGTACATCACTTTGTTGGCAGGAAAGAGAAGGAAATGAGTGCTGTAATAAAAGAGATGCATTTACAACACAGTCAGCTAGTGAGGAAATTGATGGTGACCCCTGTTGGTGAATTACAGAAGTTGGAAGCAAAGTGCCTTTTCAATAGAGATGTGCAGGTCTGTCCATTTTCAGTTGCTTTGTCGTTCTTTCATGTTCCAGGAGCTCCACTTTTTCATTCCCTTTCCCCAGAAATCTCCCTTTGGATATACTACTGAAATGGAGATGGTAAATAGTTATATGCTTGTTTTATGGGTGTCATTTTAAATGTTAAGCACATTTCTAGCTGACTGCAACATCTCCTGAAGTTTCCTGATGTGTAAATTGTGTCAACTATCGCATAATCAATGGCTAAAACTTGGAGGAGGGTGGGTGGGAGGAAAACTGAAGTTAAGTGGAAAATGCTTTATTTTGAATTCAGCTTTTCCAATCTGCAGAACACAGCCTGAAGCCCCCTCTCTTAATTTATAACCATTGACTAAACATTGGCCTTTATGAATCCTCACTATATCAAGAGAATTATGATCAGCCAAGTATTTTCAGCAAAAAAACTTTATTGCCTTCCCCCACACCATTCAAAACAACAGGAATCAGTTTGATACATTCCCCTGTTGCAGTTTCTCTGTGACCGTTTATGCACTGGAAATTTCACTGCCTCAGCTCCTGTGCAAGGAGCACAAATTGGGGCCAGATGAGGCACCCCAGGCCAAATGCTTCCCCGTGTGGGTGCAGGAAGAGGTGGGGAAACCTGCCACAACTAAAACTCCAGCCTGCAGCCTAGCATGAAACCCCCAGGTGCATAAATGGTCTGTGAGTTGAATGTTTGACAGCTGCAAATTTCATTATTTACTTTAAAATCACTCATTCCAATGAGAAAAGTTCAAGTAAAAATTAAATACATGTGAGGAGTTCTTTTAAATTCTTATTTATCAGTATCTTTTATACTACTTTGTTCAATATAGAAAACCTGGTTCAGTAATATGGTACTAAAATGAGCATAAAAAGATCTTGCACCCTTTGCCAGAGTATAGTTTATTGTTGAAATTAGACAAATAATATTTGTGGAATAATTTCACCCTTGTTCATGGTGGTTGTCTCTCAAATCTTACTTCCTTACTAGGTTAACCAGTATGCTGTAGTGGTTAGGACTTCTAATCTGCCAAGCCGGGTTTGATTCCATGCTCCCCCACATGCAGCCAGCTGGGTGACCTTGGGCTCGCCACAGCACTGATAAAGCTGGGCTTTCTCAGCCTCACCTACCTCACAGAGGTGGGGAGAGGAAAGGGAAGGAAACTGTAAGCCGCTTTGACAGTCCTTTGGGTAGAGAAAAGCATCATATAAGAACCAACTCATTGTCGTTGCTGTCTCCTTCTCCTTCTCATCAGTGGTTCTCAACCTTGGGGTCCCAAGTGGGGTTGCCAGGTTGGTGGCCACCACAGACAGCGGCAGTGGAGGCGGCAGTGGTAGCAGGCAGCAGCGGAGTCATGGCAGTGGCCGCCCCCACACAGCCTCCAGAGTTTTGTGTGCCTGCATGCATGCCCCACTGCTGCAATTGGGGGCGTGGCGTCACAGCAGTTGAGGAGAAGAAGAAGAAGAAGAAGAAGAAGAAGAAGAAGAGTTGGTTCTTATATGCTACTTTTCCCTACCCGAAGGAAGCTCAAAGCGGCTTACAGTCGCCTTCCCATTCCTCTCCCCACAATAGACACCCTGTGGGGTGGGTGAGGCTGAAAGAGCCCTGATATCACTGCTCGGTCAGAACAGTTTTATCAGTGCCGTGGCAAGCCCAAGGTCACCCAGCTGGTTGCATGTGGGGGAGCGCAGAATCAAACCTGGCATGCCAGATTAGAAATCTGCACTCCTAACCACTTCACCAAACTGGCTACATTTAGAACCACTGTTCTAAATGTAATAAGGAAAGCACCTTCATGCAGGAGATATAGCCTTGGTGGGGGTGGGGGGGGGGAGACTGTCTAAACAACTAAAATACAAGAAAAGTTTATTTTATTGCTGAAACACATTTATTGCTCAAAACGCATTAACCATGATCTACCAGAGAACTAGATGTGGAAGTGCTTTGAACAATGAAATTAAAGCATGTACAGCACTGGATTGGACAATGGTCACTATCTTCACTAAAAATAGATTAAGCTTCATCACAGGGTTGTTGTGAAGATAAAATGGAAGAGATGAGAGTGACTTAAGCTGCTTTGGATCCCCACTGGGAAGAAAGGTGGGGTATAAATGAAGCAAAGAAATACATTTGTGCGCATTGCATATGTGTTTCAACTTAATTTTTTAATTTATACTAGGGGCAAAGCCCGTTGTATCCAAGAATACAACGGGCACTAGAGCTTGGCAGTGGGAAGAGGAAGGGGAGGAGTTGTCCAGTATGTAAGGGCATAAGGTTGAATGTGTGTGTTGTGGGGGGGGGATGTGGTGGCAAATGAGGGCATGGGTGTGGAGATATGGGTGTCAAGAACCCGTGGTCTGGAATGTTCATTGAGTGTGGGAGAGGACTAACCTTTGGGAATTGTGGCATAGTGGTTACAGATGAGCTTTCCAGAGCCATGTCTTCAGATATCTGAAGGAAAAATCAAACTGTAAACTCTTCTTATGGGGAGATTACATGGCAACCAATTCCTCCCAGTTCTGCGTCATTTCCCTTCTTGTGTGAATTAGGCTACAGACACTGAAATGACCCCCTGCCCTAATACAGATGGGGTAGTCACAGTACACAGGTGTCCACCCTGTTCCTTCTGTTTTCATTTTTTCACTGTTGATAAAATGTTATGTGCCCACATGCTTCTTAGAAGAAGAAGCTCCTTAGAAGAAGATGGTTGCTCCTTAGAAGAAGAACTGCATTTTTGTACCCTCTTGTTTACTACCCAAAGGAGTCTCAAAGCAGTTTACAAACACCCTTTCCCTTCGTCTTCCCACAATAGACAACATGTGAGGGATGTGGGTCTGTGAGAGGTCTGAGAGAACTGGGAATGGACCGCAGTGACCCAGCAGGCTTCAGGTGTCTCAAAGCATTTTCCAATCGTCTTCCCTTCCTCTCCCCATAGCAGACTTCCAATGAGGAGGGAGCTGGGGTAGAGAGCCTCACATGGAAGCTGGCAACCCTAAGAGGAAGTCTCTCTGTGCACAGCAGTCTTGACCTTAGTAAGGTTTTTTATACTGGTTTTTTATTTGCCAGGCCAAGGTTGAAAAAAGTCACTTTAGTTTCCATGTCTCTCCAGCCATTTACTTGTTCACTATTTACAGTTTCAGGCTTTAAATATTTATTTAGATCTTCCTGCACATTCCAGACTCACAGGACTGATGCTTGTCTGTCTGTCTGCACCCCAGTATACAAACAGTTCCTGGTAAGGGCTGGCTATAGCCCCTAGCCCAGGAGGGACATACCTGCACAACTCCCAACTGCAGTCTGCAAGCCCCTAGCAAGACTGATGCTTGTCTGTCTGTCTGCACCCCAGTATACAAACAGTTCCTGGTAAGGGCTGGCTATAGCCCCTAGCCCAGGAGGGACATACCTGCACAACTCCCAACTGCAGTCTGCAAGCCCCTAGCATAGTATCAAGATGGCTGCTCATCTCAAGATTATAATGATCAGCTCTGTAGGCAAAAATGGCTCCTTTGAAGGCCAGACTCTGAGGCACTGTATGATTTTGAAGTCCCACCTCCAGGAATATTTCCAATTTAGGGGTAGCCAACCTCCAGGTGGGGCCTGAAGAGCTCCTGGAATTACAGCTCTTCAGGGTATAAAGATCAGCTCCCCAGGCAGAAAGGGCTACTTTGGACAGGGTTGTGGTAGAGAAGAAACATTTAAGGCCTCCTACACAGTCTCCTGCCAACTCTGTCAGGGACATTTGGACATGACAGCTTTGGGGCAAAAAGGGTTGGCACAGCCTGTCCAAGCCTCCGTTCTCATCCCCCTTAGCAGCCCTACTGACCTCCTCTCCCTGTGATGGTTAGGGGCAGATTGGCAGTGATGTCTCCAGATTGCCCCTGGCTGGGCTGGGTGGGTGGGCCCTGTCACAACTTTGGCTTCACACCTCCCGACTGGCTAGAACTTTGGTCTGTCCTGGTGATTGGGCCCTCACCCAGCCCCGCCCACTCTCTGCCACTTAGGCCTTAGCCTTTTATGTTTATACAGCGACAGCTGTATAAAGATTTTAAAAACGGTCAAAAATTGCACTACAAATGGGAAGGAGACTGTCATGTTTTATTGTAGTATTGGCAACAGGTGCCTGCACTATGATACACACACATGTGTAACCAGACTCCATTTTTCTACTGTTTCTAGATATACCTGGAAGTGTACCAGTGAGCTACAGAACTAAGAGGATAGGAGCCTGGAGCGGAAGAGATCCTATTTATACTGTGAGCAAGACTACATTTCTATCATCATTCTGAATATGTTTTCAGAACCTCCTATGAGATTCAATGGACTAGGGATTCATACCTGCATTGATTACTAGCCTCTTCCTGCATTCATTGAAGTATTTATTATTTTTATTACTTATTACGTTCTGTTTCTTTCATGCTCTGGAATCCTCTAAATGTTTAGCAAATGTTCCTTCATGTTCAGAATGATGACAGTTGGTTTAATGAGTCCTGCAATGCCTGAGCTGTGAGGTAAAATGAGTTAAAACAAAAACAATACTGTGGTACCATTCTGCCAAGAGTTGAAGAAGCCCAGGCATTTCACTTATACTGATACTGAACCCAAGCCTTTCCAGAGACCTTGTTCTACTTTTTTGTCAATGCTTAGAGATGGCGGTAATTTTTCCCCTGGCTCACTAAAATAACAAAAATAACTTTAAAAGTAAGAAATCCTTTCCCTAGGCTTAATTATCTGGAATTTCAGAAAGGACACTCAAGGGCAGTTCGGTAGTTTCATAACTACATGAACTAATAAAATTCTGTGCTATATATAGTCAGGCACAGCTGTATGATAAACTTTTTATGGGTAGTGTGCATTTTTCATTTATGAACATCCATGATTAAGAGGCTATATATTTAAGCATTACCTAATGGAGTTAGATGGCATTGGTAGCCAAAAAATAGACATATTTCACCTCTGCTTGATTTGTGAGGTCATAATCCTGCTCAGACACATATTGCAAGCTGACAAATTAAGGGCTTTAACTTAATTTCCTTTTGACTCAGTACCTTTTTATTTTTCTTCACCACAATTAGTTGTGGTCCTGATTCATGTCTAATTCATAAGTTATACTGATTTTTGTGTATGTCAATAAAGAGATTGTTGAAATGGCGTTTAACTTTCAGTTATTCCTGTCATTATGGTCAAGATTCTTCATGCAAAGATGGAAAGGAGTAGTTGGGGGCCACGTCTGAGAAAGATAAGGGGCCTCCAGGGTCTCCAAGTATTCCCAAAGTCTATGTCCATGGATTCCAAGGCTTGGGATCCACCAAGAAATGCTCCTGTCTTTCCAATTCCCAAATTGGCACCCCCTTACTCTTGTAGAGTAATTCTCAAGATTCCTCCCCCCCCCCCCGACCTGAAACTATCAGCAGAAATGGCGGGCATGTGAAGAAAAAGCCCAACATAGAAGAAACATCAAGCTCATGATTTATGCTCCAATCACTGAGTCAGGCTGCTATTCCAGCATCTCTTGTAGGATTGAAACGCCTCCAGAAATTACTAAGGAACAAGCAGTTGTACAGATGAGGTTGTTTACTTTTCCAGCTATTTAAGTCATAGCCTGAATTAGGAGCCTTGCTGGCTCACTTGTTTTACATGGACCAACTTGTGCCTGCCTCGCCTGTGAACCCAATCATCCCCAGATTTTACTTTATTTATTTACTTCATTTATACTCTCCAAATGGGGACTAAAGCAGTTTACATTGCTGTCCTCTCCATTTTACAATCATAAGAACCCCTGTGAAGTAGGTTTGCCTGAAGGTGTGGCACATTCCACACAAGTTGGATAATGCACTTTAGAAATTGATGTACTTGTTTCACACAGAGAAATCCAATTGCAAAAGCACATTGAAAGTGCATTATCCAATGTGTGTGGAATGGGATAGGAGACCGGGCCTTATCATGTTTAGGAACTAAGAGAAACAAACCAACAAACCAACCATATTCCTCTGAGAATACTCTTTAAAGAACGACCTGCCCTGCAGATGCAAATGTTGTGAATGTATTTTTTTACACTCCAGCTGTACCTACTCATCATATTCCAGATCTACAATATTAGATAATTAAACATAGCTTGTCTGCAGAGAACAAATATATCACCAATATCAAAGTGACAATGGATTTCCTAGCCATTTGACTACAATCCAAATCTTTCAGAATTCCATCCCACTCTGGCATGCACTCACCTGCCCCATTTGTCCCAGATGAGAGTTTTTCTCTCTCTTTGCTCAGTAATTCATGTACTTCAATGCCATTTTTGCCATAGCTCACATAATTTACAGTTAATTACTGATTGAATGTTATTTACTTGAGGCAGTACTTCATTTTTCTAGGAAGCACTGCATGAAAACAACATGCTTCCCCCTTCTTATCCTTTTAAGTACTGTATCTTGGGGAAATTCATTGTCTCCTCTGTGAGATGAATCATGTTCTGAGGCACTTGAAGCATTGACTTCATAAGGAGCAGAATCCTCTAGCAGACCTTTGCATAATCATCTTGCAGGGAGCAACTTGAGGGCAGGCACAATAACAATGTGATGCCAGGACTTTCCTTTGAATATGGCGAACACAAGCTGAAGCAAGTCTACTCAGGTCTCTTCAAGGGGCTAACTCCTATAAAAGCGTACTTCAGATTGCACCGGAAATCATAGCACTTAATGGAGCCTGCATTTCTGAATGGGTGGAGCACATTGTGTGGTGTGCTGCCAGACATGCAATAATAAAGAGCATTTAGGTCTGCCAGTCCCCAGGTGGGACCCAGAGATTCTCCAGTTTTACACTTAATCTCCAGATGGTAGAGATCAATTCCCCTGGTGAAAATGGCTGATTTGGAGGTTGGACATACCATTATACTCCATTGAAGTCCTTCCCCACCCCAAATCCTACCCACTCCCAGCTCCTCTCCCAAAGTTTCCAGGTATTTCTCAATGGCAACTTTAAGAGCAGGCTTAGAATAGTTGAGGATTGAATTTTTTTGGGAGCTAGCTTCTGGTTTAAACACAGGCCGTCTTGCAACTACCCTGTTTTCTCAATTTGAACTTTTAGATTCTAATAGTATATGAGAGAGCAGGGGATCAGGGCAATATTTTTCTGCAGCATATAATAAAAAGAAGAGAACAAGATTGAGGGTCATAGTGAGGACAGCAGGTCCAATATGAATTCATACTTAATGCTCACTTCATTATTTGAGGCCTATTAGCTTAGATTGTCCTTGGTATGTTAACTTCTTTTTTACCACTTTGCAGTGCCACCCATATAACATGTCCAGGCTGACATTCTGCAGCCACAGAGCTGGTGAGAGGCTGCCAGTAGAGTTTCCATAATAAACCTGCTTTCAGGGTATTTATAACTCAGCTATTTTAATTTGGTTCTGGCTATAGGGATCTTGGCACAGATGCCAGAAAGTGAAACAATAGTTATCTGTATATTAAGGCTGGAAAAATGTATTTCTGCCAATATAATCTGTAATCAAGAATGTTTGGCCTGGCTTTCAATTTGTCCTTAATGACACAATTAACAGGGGAAAAAACCCCATAATATTTAGAATATTTCCAAAGTGGTTAAGAAACATCTCTTAAGTTTGAAGCCATCAGTCATTACTCCCCCAGAATTTCATATGCTATAATATTTTTATAAGATTCTTCACAACTAAAACTTCAAAATTCGTTAGGTTTTAAAGAGACCATAAAAGGCAAATTTATCCCCCCCACCACCAATAGCCAGTTGCAAACCATCATAACATTAAATTACAGAGAAACAATCAGACTCTATTTTGAGCTATGGGTATATTATGACACTAACTGGTTGGAAGCTGTTGCTAAAATTCTTTACATGATTTTAAATAGCTGTAAGATTCAACGATTCATTGATTTTTTTTCTTTCTTTCCCCAGATCTTACCAACCTATGGTTGAAAAGATAGGAAATAATAAAAACCATATTCTGACACGTACTACAGGCTCTCAAATCTATTTGTCAGACCCCAAGGATGATTGAGACTGGGCCAGGGTCCCTAGACTCTTGCTCTGCTTGCCCACAGGAAACAACTAGTGGGCCAATCTTCTCAACATCACAGCAACCTCCTGAAGATGATCAGCAGAGGAAGCTCATCCTGCCTGGAGGACAGTGAGAGCTGCTGGGAAGAGTTGACTGAAGAGTCTAGGGATAAAGCTACTGTTTTCAGGCTAATCCCTTCAGACAAAGTAATTGGCCCTGTTTGTAGAGACTAAAAGAGCCTCTTGTGGCGCAGAGTGGTAAGGCAGCCGCCTGAAAGCTTTGCCCATGAGGTTGGGAGTTTGATCCCAGCAGCCGGCTCAAGGTTGACTCAGCCTTCCATCCTTCCGAGGTCGGTAAAATGAGTACCCAGCTTGCTGGGGGTTAAACGGTCATGACTGGGGAAGGCACCAGCAAACCACCCCGTATTGAGTCTGCCATGAAAACGCTAGAGGGCGTCACCCCAAGGGTCAGACATGACTTGGTGCTTGCACAGGGGATACCTTTACCTTTACCTTAGTAGAGACTAAGACACTTTCATACATGTTAAATAATGCAGTTCAATCCACTTTCAATGCCTTTTGCAACTGTATTTTACTGTCTGGAACTGCAAAATCCCAGTTGCAACCAATTGCTAAAATCCATTGAAAGTGGGTTGAAAATGCATTATTCAGTGTGTGTGAAAGTGCATTATGTTAGAATGATCTTTCCTAACTATGTTATCTTTAGTGACTAGGTGTGCTTGCAGCCCCCCTCCCCAAATCAGTATTGTTCATATCTGGAGCATAAAAATATTGGTATTCTCACTTTTTCAGGTTTTGTATACCAGTATGATATTCAGAACAGGGAAATCAAATCATCCAGGAGTTTTTTTAATTGGGGGGGGGGCTTTCCCATTTTCTTTGTTCCATTATTCCCAATAGAGAAGTGGGCTGGGGGGTGTTCTTAACAGAGGGCTCCTACTCATCCTTCATTGTTTCCAATGGAAGAGGAGAGGAATAAAAAAAAATGTAAAACCTGAGACTCCCCCGCTTAGGAATACTCTGCAGTCTATTGCTAAGCCTAAACAATGTAAACCATGAGAGTATGAACCTAAGTAAAATACAAGAATCTGAGCTGCTGTAAAATGCAAGAATATCAAAATAAAATGTAAGAATCCACAAAAATACCTGACACAAATGAACTCCAGCAAGAACAACCTTTGAAAAAAACCTAAAAACTAAAAATAGTTGAAACTCACAGGATTTTACCTGAAGGAGCCTGGCAAGCCAATACCAAACCCAAATAGGCACATAAACATGGGGAAGGGGAAGGGGAAAAAAAGGAAAACTAGTTCTGGGCACCTGCAAATGGGCACCTCCAGACATCCTCAGTTAATCCTCAATATTTCCAAGATTTTTGAGGATTCCAAGACATTTGGGGATCCCCATGATTCTGGATATATTAGGAAGATCCAAATATATCCAGTAGATACCAATAAGGTATTTTTCTGATATATTTTTGGGTCAGAAATATCTGAACACTCATGTCAAGTGTGACTTTGTGGTCTCACGCACATGCCTTGAAGGGACTGAGTCTTGCAGTCTAACTTCCTCCTTTGCTGGGCTTTGGAATGCCTTGATATTTCCTGACATGTTTGACCTTCTTTCTTTAGCTGTGGATTGTCTTACAGACTCCTGACTTCAACTATACTTCTGTTGTGCTCTATAATTGTTTCCTATCTCTGATGTTCAAGCTACCTATGCCCCAGCTTGGCTTTAGACTTTTCCATGCTGCCTGACCTGTCATGCTTTACTTCACATGATGCATGAAGCTAATAAATTCACAAAGAATAGCCACATTGGGGGCTCAGTAATTTCCACAGAGCCTTCCTTAAACCACACAGATAGGGTAAAAGAGAAATCCAAATACATAAACAAGTCAGAAGTGAAGTGTATATTTTTATGCTAGCAACTTCCAGTGCAGTAGACATGTTAAACTATTGCAGCAACTACAAACATGAGTCTTAGGGCACTTTAAAGACTAACACATTTTCATTCTAGTATAAGATTTTTTTTTTCATCTGAGGAACTGATTTCTAGGCCTCAAAAAGTTAAAAGTAAATGAAAGTTGATTTTTGAAGTATTACAAGCCTCTTGTTTGATTTATGTGCTGAGGTGCATGAATTAGCAAAACAGATTATACTATATTAAAGTGTGTGCATAGAACAATGAGACAATTAAGTAATTAAATTTCTATACCGCACCCTCTCAGCACAGCCATCTCAGGACGGTTTACAACATGAATGAAACATAAAACAACATAAAACATCTAATTACATTTAAAAACCATTAGAATGTACCAATACATACCAATATATGCTACAGTTATACATTGGTAATGCTCCCAGGTTTTCTACTAAAATGTCCCCAAGTTTAAAATAAATTGGACAATGGGGCCACATTTTATGGCCCCTGAAGAAGGTGCTCCTAGTCATCCTTTTCTCCATTGTTTCCTGTGGAGGGAAATGGCAGTTTTCACAGAACTGCTATTTTTAAAATAAACACAACACAAACAATAAACAACACCCCCCCCAACAGTTAAAATAATTAAAAAATATTGTTAACAACGAACAACTGCCCTTCCACTCACCAAAAATTCTCTTCGTAACTAACCACCATAAGGGGAAAAGGGAAGCTGTCAAGGGGCCTACTCCAGTGTTCCTTGCAACAGTAACTGAAACACCCTTTCTATAAAGTTAGCATATATAACCATCTTTTGATATATGGTTCAGTAATCCCCTCAGGACCGGTAATGGGCTAGTGACCATCTTGCTCCATCTCCTATCTGCTACTTTGGTACTTATGCTGTTTTGAGGATGTTGTAGCCTAATTGCCTTCATATCTGCAGATGTATACTAGAAAACTAGAGTGTTGCATCTATTTATTCTTTGTCTTATGCTAAGATCTGAACCCTTTCTTTAACCTTTTCAGTAAAGCCTGTTGCTTTTTACTGGCATATTGCACTGTATATGTAAGAGCCCAAACCGAGTACCAGCCAAACTATAAAAAAGAGATTTATTCCAGGTTCCAAGATTGAACAGGGAAATCAAATCATCCTGAATGCCAGGTAGGCCTGCTACCAGTTCTTCTAACTCACCTTAAGCTCAGACACAGATGAACCAAGTCTCCTGGTTTATCCAGGTACTAACCCTAAAAATCAGCTCTGCAAGGTTGGCCATTTACCCACTGGTTTCCAGCCAGAGCTTTTATGCAAAGATACTGATTCATGTAAAAGCCTAAATCCAAGAAATATATAATATATATATTTATTAAATATAATAAACAAACACTGCATGCATAAAAGTTATAAGATGTATTAAACTAGTGCTCTAAAATACCATTCTGAAAAGTATACAAGATAGAATAAGAAAACAAGAAAGCTTAACTAAATCAGGTTTCTCAACATGCCTGGCAGACTTCTCCTCCAGACCAGATATTGACCGTTTACTCACTGGAGGTTTCATGTCAGGTTTCATGCCAGGCTGCAGGCTGGAGTTTTAGTCGTGGCAGGTTGCCCCACCTCTTCCTGCACCCACATGGGGGAGCATTTGGCCTGGTGCACCTCATCCGCCCCCAATTTGTGCCCCTCCATGGGAGCCGGGGCATTGAAGTTCCCGGTGCATAAACGGTCATTGCCATAGTGTTCCATGCTGCCATGTCAAGAACAAAGAACTACAACTTACCTCATGACAAAGTATTAGTCCAGTAACACCTTTAAAACCAAGAAAGTTTTACCCATAGGCAAAATCTAACCCCTCACACATGCTAAATTATACTTAATTCTGCATCATTTTATGCCCCATTGTCTAGCAACAAGGCAGACTTCAAGAGCCAATCAAGATATTGCTGTGTAGAGGATTTCATTAACTGCAGCTGAACCAAATCACCTCATTAACAAGTATTCGGCAAGGTTAGTTCTAATGAGGTGATTGATAATAAGACCTTCCCTGATATGGCCTTGGTGAAAACATAATGCATTAAACCTGGGTCTCTGTGCAATCACATCTGTCTCATGAGATCTAGCTTCCTACAATTCTCTTTGCTAGGCATACCAAGTAGGCATAACTTAAAACAAACTTTAGTCAAACAAAGCTAGTTTATTTTTAAAAGCTAGCTACTACTTATTATCAACATTAATCAAACCTCTCCATAATCTTGGCAAGCATTTAGCACAGGAGTCCAAGGTACAGTCTGGATATGCATAATTCACACTGGGTTGCCAATTTCCAGGTGGCACCTGGACATTTCTCACTATTAGAATTAATATCCAAACAAACAAGATCAATTTCCCTGGAAAAAAATGGATGCTTTCGAGATTGGAATCTCTGATGTTATACCCTCCCCTTACCAAGCATACCCTCCCCAGGCTCCACCCCCCAAATGGCCAGGTATTTCCCAACCCAGAGCTGGGTCTAGAAAGGGATTAGACCAGTATATTGTGAGCATGCATCAGCAGTTCAATCACTATGATGTACAGATGCAAAATAACCCCTGTGCCACTGCACAGATTGAAGACTATTCAAAATGCTCTTCATTTCTAATTGCAAGAAAACCAGTAATGTAAGTAGAAACAGAACCAAAACCAAGTTAAAATGCCAAATACTAGTTTTGCAAAGTTCACAGCATCCCTGATCGCCTCCAAGACTGAATCTCTTAGGGCCAATGCAGACACTGGATTAGATCCAGTGGATTGCCGTCCATTAAATTAGGAGTCTTCCACTGGAGGAAGGAGTCTTTGCTAAACAGAATGAGATCATATGATGAGGCCAACTGATTTTTTTTCCTACATGGTGGTAATCACTAGATGAGGTAATGTGCATAATTTATCATTTGACTTTATGCTTCCGTTTCTGTTGATTTTACTTCTATTTTAATCATTTTTATTAAATACTGTTTTAATGGAGTTGCTAAAGCAAAAATGTGGAGAATTTAGGCTGTAAGTATATTGACCAATTAGATTGAGCAGTACTTTATCTATGATGACCCTATGGATTAGACCCTATGGATTCACACTGGAGTATGCCAGCCTGAGTTTAGTCTTCCTTTAAAAAAATACAACAAATTCATATTGCTTTCCTATATAGTAGCACCCTTGGAGTAGGGGAAGAACACTTGAAGCAATGTTAGTTCTTTGTTAAAGGGGTTCATTGTTTATAATTTTCATGTCTAAAATGTACTGAGTTCTTTTCTCTTGCACTTGACTGCATTTCTGCCATTCACTCTTTCTTTTCTCCAACTACAGATTGCTTTGTGCATTTTTCTCTCCCAGGTCACTGATATAGCCTGAACATAATCACTCATTCTACTTATCCTTGTAGCAATCCATTATTTACATTTCTGTTTCTGAACTGTTCACTATTCTGTTACCCTTCTGCCTTTTACTCAAGCCTGCTTTGCACCCATTAAATCTCTTGTGCCTTTCAGTATTCTCACAGGCCTTCTAAATGGGCTGGTCTTATTCCCCCACTCCTGTTTTTCGCTTCTGGAAGCTACTTAAAGGCTTTTGAAATTCATATTCATGGTTTCCTACCCCTTCTGCCCCCCCCCCCGCCCATTTATCTTCATGAGAATCCATTATTTCCATTTCCATTTTTGAATGGTTACCTTTCTTGATTACCCCTTTGCCTCTATTCCATACATTATGAAGTATCCATTAAAGTATCTCATTCATTTCACTATCTTTGCCAGTCCTGCAGCATGACCTGTTTTTTGTTTTTTTTAAAGTTGTCAGGGCTTTCTGAAGGCCAGCTGAGTCTTCTTGTTATCACGTTGAACCAAACAACGAAATTAGCTCAGAGAAGGGAGAGGTCATGGAGGTTCTGTGATGTTTAGAAGCTCACCTTAAACTGTAGTGGATCAGATGTGTTGGTCTGTTCAGGAGGTGGGTGGGGATCCAGCAGGATCCAGCTCTTTCTGTGGATAGGAAACAATGAAGAAAGAACCAAGGATGAGGCCAAGGGATAAAAGCTGGAAGAGAGAGAGCGAGAGCGTATATGAGATGCAAGAAAGATATCGGGGGCATCCAGTTAAAGGTTGTTATGAATCTGTAAGAGAAAGTCAGGAGAAGTTTGTGCACATACAGACAAAACAAAACAATGGAACTGGAATGTCTGTTGCACTATTGATATGATGCTATGAAATACACAATGTACAAAAGTTGGGTATAGTACTGCTTGACTTAATGGTTCATAAGTCTGAAAAAGCACAAACTAAAATATATGCTTTTATTAATTCTGCTTTATCCTCACTACACACACACACACATTCCAAACTTCTGTAAGCCTTGACCTATTTTTAGAACAGTATGATCTGCTTCACTTCTGATCTGAAAGCACTGTGACTACAGTAGAAAGGAAATTATAGTGGTTTCTGTAATACTGTGTTACACTATTATGTTTTCTCCGTAAGAGACCAGTGTCCCAGTTCTGAGGCCCAGGTCTTTGTTGCAACGCTCTAATGCACTTTTGTACTTTTCCACAGGTCTTAAAATGTTTTACTAATCTAATGAATTCCTCATGGCTGTTGCCTGAGAACTGGTATGGCTGGAAGGAAATATTGCCCTCTATAAATACAAACATGAAAAAGAGCCTGGTTAGATTAGTACAAAAGACAGTTTGTTTCCTAGGGCTGACTTTGAAGGGGTTTCAGAAATTACAGCTTCTCCCAAAATGTGGTAGAAAGGTTAGTAACAGGAACAATCAGCAGAAATAATTAATTACAACTTTTTGGGGGGTCATCATTTGGGCATGAAATTGGGGTCACTGTGGGTGGGCAGGTAGTTGTGAGGTTCCTACATTCCACAGTGCGTTGAACTAAATGACCCTGGAGGTGCCTTCCAACTCTATGATTCTATGATTCTACTTTTGAAAACTAGAGAGATCACAATTGAAAACTGAAACTTCATCCCAGTTTAGAGAAATGGGACATACAACCAGGGAGGGCACAAACTGGAAAATGTTCGTGACATGCCTGGTTTGTGAACCATGAGCTGTCATAAACTTTTAAGCTCCATACAAACTGATTTGGTTTGTGGGATTCATAAATCAATACAATATCCCCCTCAGTGTGCTAGAGACTCCAAACTCACAGGGGATCTCCTGCTGACTTACCCCTACCTGTCTTTCAAGTTTGGTGCCAATTGGATTTATGTGACCTGAGTTACAGCACCCCAATGAAGGTGCCTCCGGGAAAGTGCTTTCTGGAGAAATGATAGGCAGTCATTTTGACAGGTGCAGGTTCAAGAATGTATAGAAAGGATTCTGTATAAGCTAGAGAGATCAGAGTTGCAAGGGACTTTATCTGGATGCTCCTCTACATGCCCTCAAAGTTTAGAAAACATTTAGATTGAGTGAAGACAGTCTGTCTGTAAATGTACCCATTATGTATTGCTTGGGAGTTCATGTAAAGTCCATGTTGGTTGAACCAGCATGACCTTGAGTTTGCAAACCATAGACCAACCAAAAAATTGTCATAGAAGGTTCATGAGCCAGTTCATGTCCATCTCTACATACAACATGTGGAGCCCAACCAACAGCCTTATTGGAATAAAATACTAATTCGAATAGAGGGGAAAATGACCAGGCACATCTCAATTCCTCTAATTCTGAAGTTTTGTAATATGTAAATTTACATTTAATATTTAGTAGCAAGAAAAGTCACAAGGACTGTTTAGATTTTGCATTTGGGTTATACGGAAACAAGTTCAAACACATTAGCCATGGTGATTCTCATTTGGTACTGCCTAGAACAAACATTTGACTGTGGACAACAATTACCTACAGTGGTGCCCACACCAAAACTGAAAGAGCACTGGAAATTATCTTCTATAGCTTTCTAATACAACCTGGGTTATGTTTGTATTAACAGTTTGACTCGGTATTATGTAAAATGTGGGATAGTTCTCTAAACTGATGATCCAATTGCATGCAATATGCTTAGCTGACAGATGGTGGAACAATTTTCTTTGTTCTCGGTAAGCCTTACAACTTTATAGTCAAAGTCTAATGAAAGTCTGTCTCAGTCCCAAGGAAAAATTGTTAAAACGATCTGTGGAAGAGAGAGAGAGTCTACACTTTAACATTGCATGTATCTTTGGAGTTTGAATGTTTTGTCATGCCCAAGTTCAATCATTTCATATATACTATTTCTAGGTAGCCTTTCAAGAAAAGATGGTTTACAAAAAATGTGAACTACATTTGTATAATAAACCCAACTTCTAAAGAAATCCTGAAGACCATGGATGGTGCTAAATCCTGTAATTATTGGGTCTGGAATACAGATTTCCTTTACTCATAATACATAGCTAGGGTATGAACTGGATACTAATTTTCCAAGACACACTCAACAACGTGGGCTGCTCCACGTGTATAATTTCTGTTCCACCAAGCTGATTGATTTGGCTGTAATCAGTTAAGTGCCATTGCCTGGTTGCAAATTTCATGCCTGAAATGTTCTGAGATAGCAAGGAATGTATGTACAGCAAGGAAAACATATACAGTATGTCCTGCACCTATTCCTTCCCTACTTGTTAAAGAGGTCTTGAATCTAATTTTGGATAGCTACAGCAATGCTACATTTTGGATAGCTATAGCAATTGAGCAACCATCAGAAATGCAAACCAGGTATCTTCTGAATCTGTATTTGCTCTTTCTGCTGGCTTCAGGTAAATACTGTATGTTGCTTTGATTTAACAACCCAGTTTTAAATGCATATTTGTTTTCATCCCATTCATTCATGCAAGGTGCCTAGGGTTAAAGGATTTGTTGCTTTTGGAATAATGCATACCCCTATTCCAATTTTCTCCTCAAACAATATCCTGCAACTTTGAAAAATTAAAAACACATTATGCTGCTGCTTTCATACCAGTCGCTCAATAAACCACAGCAAAGAATTTTCTTTCCTATGCTGTTGCTAAGTACTAAATTAGCATATAACTAAACAACATAAAGGTTCTCATATGGTGTTATTAACTAAAAATTAATCAAATTGGCAAAGCAGTTCATGTAGCAAGCAAACAAAGAAGAAAAAACAACATGAATATTTAAGTAAATAATACAAAATATGTAAAGCAACTCAAACTGTGGTTCATATAGCTAGAAAACAAAGGAGAAAAAAAGGGAGGTTGGAACCTACAAAACACAAGGATTGCTATGGATTCAGATTATTCCTGTCTTCCCTTTCTTCCAGCAGCCCATGGTGACCACCTCTCTCTTATGGGCTGGGAGAACCTCATAGACAAAATACCATGGGACCCGGGGTGGGTGGGCTTCTCTTCTACTGGTAGAGCACTGAGGCTCCATTGGCAAGAGAGGAGGCTGATTGTGTCCAAAAGCCCTGTCTGGAGCCATCACCGAGCCTGGCCTCAACCATGGGATCCTGTCCCCCAAGTCCAACACTGCCACCAGTGAACACAATGCCTCAAGGGGCCCTCCTCACCTTCTTGTATTTCAAGATGTAGTTCTTAGGGTGAGATTCAGAAAGTGTGCTGGCCATCCCAACAAAGAATGAATCCCATCATCTCTCTCCAAAGCTGCAGAGCTGGGGTAGTAGTAGATGATATTTAATTCAGACCCTCCACATGGTAGAGAAAATGGCTCCATATCAATTACATCAAGGAGTGGCAGAAAATAGTCACCTGGAAAAGTCATCTGGCTGAAGACCTGATGAATCTAACTGAAGGCAAAATTCCCTTGGGGTCAACCGGAAGTCTGTGGTGATGCAGTGATACCCTATTGGATGAGGGTATGACCAAGCCCACAGTCCAAGCAGTGCTCCACCAGGTGCCAGAAGTATTTTCCTGACATCACAGATTGACCACATTGGTGTCTCATGCCAAATCTGCCCCACTGAGGCAAGTGGACTGTAGAGGCCAACATCCTCCAAAGAGTAGAAAGCAATTGCATGTGAGGTAGAAGATCTACATTGCTTGGATGTCTTTGAGTGATCAGGCAGTGCCAGGTAGAGTCCTGTAGTCATATGTGAAAGCTGGGTAGAAGCATACACTTCTCTGTTGACTATCATGAAGTCATCAAGTTAGACAAATGTGACATGTACTCAATGCCATGGGAAGATATTCTTATCAACTTCTGTTTGTTTTAGACTTTATGAAAGGATACTTCAGTGATTCCATCCAGCCACCTCATTCTCTGTCGTCCCCTTCTTCTTTTGCCCTCAATCACTTCCAGCATTAGGCTCTTCTCCAGGGAGTCCTTCTTTCGCATGAGGTGGCCAAAGTATTTGAGTTTCATCTTCAGGATCTGGCCTTCTAAGGAGCAGTCAGGGCTGATCTCCTCTAGGACTGACCGGTTTGTTCTCCTTGCAGTCCAAGGGACTCGCAAGAGTCTTCTCTAGCACAGATTTCAAAAGCCTCAATTCTTTGACGCTCGACCTTCCTTATGGTCCAACTTTCACAGCCATACATTGCAACTGGGAATACCATAGGCTTGACTATACGCACTTTTGTTGGCAGGGTGATGTCTCTGCTTTTTAGGATGCTGTCTAGATTTGCCATAGCTTTCCTCCCCAGGAGCAAGTGTCTTTTAATTTCTTTGCTGCAGTCCCCATCTGCAGTGATCTTGGAGCCCAGGAAAATAAAATCTGTCACTACCTACTTCCCCATTTATTTGCCACGAATTGAAAGGGCTAGATGCCATGATCTTTGTTTTCTTGATGTTGAGTTTCAAGCCAGCTTTTGCGCTCCCCTCCTTCACCCGCATCAAAAGGCTCTTTAGTTCCTCTTCACTTTCTGACAATAGAGTGGTATCATCTTCATATCTGAGGTTGTTGATATTTCTCCCTGCAATCTTGATCCCAATTTGTGACTCATCTAACCACGCCTTTCTCACGATATGCTCTGCATACAAGTTAAATAGGCAAGGTGACAGGATACAGCCTTGCCAAACTCCTTTCTCAATTTTGAACCAATCAGTGATTCCATGTTCAGTTCTTACTGTTGCTTCGTGACCTGCATATAAGTTTCTCAAGAGACAGATAAGATGCTCTGGTATTCCCATTTCTTTAAGAACTTGCCACAATTTGTTGTGTTCCACACGATCAAAGGCTTTAGCATAGTCAATGAAGCAGAAGTAAATGTTCTTCTAGAACTCCCTAGCTTTTTCCATGATCCAGCGTTTGTTGGCAATTTGATCTCTAGTTCTTCTGCCTCTTCGAAATCCTGCCTGTACTTCTGGAAGTTCTAGGTCCACATATTGCTGGAGTCTAGCTTGTAGGATTTTGAGCATAACTTTGCTAGCATGAGAAATGAATGCAATGGAGCGGTAGTTTGAACATTCTTTGGCATTGCCCTTCTTTGGGATTGGAATGTAAACTGACCTTTTCCAATTCTGTGGCTACTGTTGAGTTTTCCAAATTTGCTGGCATATTGAGTGTAGCACTTTTACTGCGCCATCTTTTAAGATTTTGAGTAGTTCAACTGGAATGCTGTCACCTCCACTAGCTCTATTGTTGCTCAGACTTCCTAAGGCCTATTTGACTTCACATTCCAGGATATCTGGCTCCAGGTCAGTGACTACCCCCACGTAGTTATCAGGGATGTTAAGCTTACTCTTGTATAGTTCTTCTGTATAATTATGCCACCTTTTTAAATCTGCTTCTGTTAGGTCCCTACCATTTTGGTCCTTTATCATACCCATCTTTGCATGAAATGTTCTCTTCTTATCTCCAATTTTTTTGAAGAGATCTCTGGTCCTCCCTATGCTATTGTTTTCTTCTATTTGTTTGCACTGTTCATTTAAGAAGACATTCTTATCTCTTCTAGCTATTTTCTGGAATTCAGCATTCAGTTGGGTGTATCTTTCTCTTTCTCCCTTGCCTTTCACTTCCCTTCTCTCCTCAGTTATTTTTAAAGCTTCCTTAGACAGCCATTTTGCTTTCTTGCATTTCTTTTTGGGGAAGTCTATAAGACCATTTATGCACAGGAGGTTTCATGCCAGGCTGGAGGCTGGAGTATTAGTTGTGGAAGGTTGCCCCACCTCTTCCTGCACCTACACGGGAGAGCATTTGGCCTGGTGCGCCTCATCCACCCCTGATTTGTGCTCCTGCATGGGACCTGGGACAGTGACGTTCCCAGTGCATAAATGGTCTAACACAGCAAAGATTGAGATAAGGTTTTTGTCTTTAACTTTACTTTATTTCTACTTTCCCGAAACACGGCCATGGGGGGAAGGAAATTACAAACAGAAAGCAGCAGGCACTAGATCCATGCATGTGTGTGGACATGGTTGTGACGTACAATTTTTCTGTTTTGGGAAATCCCATGTAAAAACTGTGAAGCTCCATTAGGATCTGTGTTTTGAATCCATGTTTGTGTATCTTGGTTATGGTGCTTCCTATAGATCAAACTTTGAGCTAAGATACAATGGCAGTTTTGTTTTGCTACAGTGTAAACCTTTTAAGAATTCATGAGGATCCATTTTAAATCATCTAGATTTTTTACCATCTCCCTCCAACACAATGATTGGATAGGGTAGATTATTGATTAGACTAATGTTTGAATTCTAAGAATAGATTGTAGAGGAGATTGATATGGAGAGTTTATTCCACTACTTGTCCTATGCTTACACAAATCCACTTTGGTTTACACATCCTATTCCTACATTCATCGTCAATCCAAATGGAGTTTTCTAATGATGCAGAAATTCTCAGTTGCTCCAATTTATACCCCCTTCCCCCCCTGTAGAGGTCATCCTACCAAGCATCAGAACCTCCCCCTCTTGCCAGCTACATTTTTTCCAAGTTGCAGTTCACCTTGGACCAAGGCCTAGTGTCAGACGCACAGTTATGGAGTGGGTGGGGAGAAAGAGTGCCTCTTTCCATGTTGCCCCCAGCAGTTGGTCAATGCAGAATGAATCATCATCTCTATCTACCCAAATGCATGACATATTTCAACTTGCAAAAAGTGTACACTTTACATATTTGTAAAGTGCATGTCAAGAAGCAAAAGTAGCTCCATACCTTATATTGCACAGCAAGCATAGCAATACAAAGAACCTGCACCTGAGTCTGAAAATATGGGCTTTTTGAGTATTTTCTTTAAGCAATATGTAGAATAGTAAATAATGAAACATTTCTTAAATGTTTAAAGAACGTTTATATAATGGTGAGGGCACCCAGATACGAGCAAATATAAGTGGCCTTTTAAAAATATAAGACAAATATGGATGGGATGGCTCCCTTCTTGGGATTTATCATTGAGATTATGCTTGAAAACAACTTTCTGGTTGTGCAGCAATAAAATAAAATGTTGTGTTATTTTATCTCCATTTTGTTATGATTTAAAACGAATATTTTAACTACCTTAAATCTTTTTTGAAGAATGGCACAGGAAGAAAGAAAGGAAGAAAGGAAGCCAGCCCAGACATCCATCTTCTTGGGAACTCCTGACATGTATTCATCCAATCACCTACTAAAAACTTCCAATGAAGAGATGCCATCACCCTCCAAGACAGCATGTTCCAACTACAAACAGCCATCACCATAAGAAGATATTTAAGTGGGACCTTCTTTCCTGAAACGTGAGTCCATTTTCCTAGTCCTTGTCTCTAAAGATGCAGTGAACAAGTTGACCCCCTCTTCAACATACGATACGATAACATTTATTGTATGTAGCCAAAGGCCGTTACAAAATACAAAACAATATGGCACAAATATAAATAAATATATAATAAACAAAAATAAATAAATAAAACAATATTTCTCCAATATTGTGTACCTAAAAATGTAAACATGGACTACTAAGTTACAATGGACTACAAGGGATAAAATGGTGTATCAAGGTGGAGGCTCCTGTAAAATGCATTAGCTCGAATCTTCCTGGCGGCCAGAGCAAAAAATTCCACCCTATATGAGATATAGGGGTCGACATCTGATAACAGATAGATGACTTTGTTAAAATCAGAAATAGGGTGTGAGTTTGGCAATAACATGGCAAGGGATTTGCCCCTGGGTTTGGAGTACAGGGGACAAGCCAAAACATAGTGGGGCAGGTCCTCCACAGATGGATTTCCACATATAAACATGCGTTGGGCTGTGAGTATTCGGAGATATCGCCCAGAGAGCATGGCTGAAGACATAATTTCAAACCGCAAAGATGTTAGGGCCATTCTAAGATTACGTGTTGTTATATTTACTAAATATAATGCTCTAGAATGGTCTTTTTAAATTGTTTTATACCATGGGGCTGATTGTGATAGCTGAATTGAAGAGTGGTCAATCAGTGAGTCAGCTTTGAACACCCAATCACGTAAATCAGAAATATTGGCTGATGTATGCACTAAGTCATCTGGTATGGTATAGCATGAAAGAATAGAGCTAAAAAAATCAGACCGAGTCCTGTCTTTGCTCAATAAGAGCTTAAAACTTTGATGGCTTAACGAATCTAATTTAGTTGTGATGGCTTTCTTCCAAGATTTCAGCTAAGTGAGCACGGGCTTTGAGTGAGGGAAAACCAAGCTCTGCCCTCATCAGGGCTGCAGGGGACCCTTTTGGAAGAGCCAGGATACGTCTGAAGAAAAAGTTCTGAATGAGCTCGAAGCTATTGATTATTTGTTCTTTCCAGCCCCAGATGTCAGTGCCTTATAGTAGGTGAGGAATGACCTTGGCTGCAAAGAGCTTTAGAGCTGGGTCAACTAGAAACCCTCCCCTGGTGTAATAAAATCTCAGAATGGCTCCAATGATTTTTAGACCAAGGGCCTTTATAGTTTCAAGGTGGGCATTCCAGTTTAGGGTCTCACTGTAAGTGATTCCAAGATATTTAAATGAACTACACTGTTCTGTAGGAATATTGTTTATACTCCAAATAAATTTTTTAGGTCTTTTCCCCAAAACCATAACTTTTGTTTTTGTGTAGTTGATGGAAAGGGACTCTTCCTTACAATAAGTACCCAAGTTGTTAAGTAGCTTTTTCAGACCAACTCTTGTAAGGGAAACCAGGACCATGTCACCTGCATAAAGCAGGATAGAGACCTTTTGCTGACCAACAGAAGGGGGTACGAATTCTGGGCCCAATAGACTTTGAACTATATCGTTGATATAAATATTGAAAAGCAGAGGGGCTAATACACACCCCTGCTTTACCCCTTTCCTTACTGCAATTTCATTAGTTACTGAAGCACCTACCCTAAATTTTGTGTGGGTGCCTGAGTGCAGTTCATGCATCAGAAGCAGTAGGTTTATCGATGTTAGTTTCCCTCACCTTTGACCAGAGTCTGTCCCTATCAATAGAGTCAAAAGCTGTGGCTAAATCAATGAAAGCTGCATATAGGGCTCTCGTAGGGCCTTCTATACTAGAGTAGGCTAAGTAATGGAGGGTTTGACAGTGGTCAATGGTAGCCCTCTTCAACATGTCTACCTTTTACATAGTTAAACACAGCTATCATGTCACCCCTTTCCCTCCTCTTCTCCAAGCTGTACATATTCAATTGTTTCCAATCATTGGTTTCAATCATAGAGTCACTGGAATGTACCATATCTAAAAACTAGAAATTAGTTTCCTATTGAAGAACAGTTGTTATTCATGCAGAACCCCACACCAAAGATCCCAAGAGAAGGCTTTTGTTTGCATAGACACTAGATGCCACTATATATAGATAATCTGACCAATACATGTTTATTTATTTAAAATATTTATTTCCTGTTACATAAGCAGAAATATGAACATGAATCTTCTGAAGTATATGTACAATATTCAACCAGTATAATTGTGTTCTTGTACAATAAAGACATGAATGTTCATTCTCTTTTGTATCCTGTTCATCTTTCAGAACTGATGTGAGTTCACATTCCTATGTTCTGATAGGGCTTTATACCACATGCTTGTTCTGTGCATAACTTTCTCTGGATAAACAGTTAAATGAAGATGGGGTGTGCCCTAAAATCTCCTGCACAAATATGCTATGTCCAAATTCCCACTAATTTGGGACAAAATATTCTCAAGTGAAATGTTGGCATTAAAGCTAAAATTTAGTTTGTGAGTAATTAGCTTACCCACCCTGATACTAGTCACACATATTTTTAGAATGTGATTAAACTTCACAGCACTTTAGTACATTGACCGAATGGGCGAGGCTGTTTACCATGATGATCCAGCTGCCTCTTCTAGCTTAGTCAGTATACAGTTTCTCATTATCACGTTGAACTACCAGTGGACACTGATAGGTATTTTAAAACCTATTGAAGATTTTAGGAGACAAGCACGGTTTATAATTGGCTGATTTCTTCACAAGTCATATTGTCAAAGGTGAAAACCCTGCATTTTATGTTGTATGCAACTAACCCCCGTGGTTTCTGTTATCTTTCTATCTCACTTTTTCTCCTCATAATTTTTGCCTTACATAATGCATTTTCTTTTCTTCTTGAACACCATTTAATATTACTTTGCAGGAATTAATATCACTAATGAGGACACTGACACGAAGACTGGCATAAATCTGGCCACAGCCTTTAATAACAATGTGAGCATGGAGAACAAGGTTCAGCCCTCTTGTGGTCAGCTGACCACAAGGCAGCCCAGCACGGCCTGCTCCTCAACGGGTCACTTTGGCTGTACAGCCCACTTCAACCCAGACGCAAGTCAGGCAAGTTGAAAGGGAGGAGGCAAAGTGGAATTACCCTACTGGGCATCCGCCTCTGTTGGGTTATCCTGCCTCCCGGAAATGAGAGCCTTCAAACTGGCTTCGCATCCACCTCTTAAGGAGACCCCCCAACTTAGGGGAGGCCAGTGCGCAAGCTTGGCCACCCCGAACTTAACCTTTCCCCATGCTCCCATTCCACAGACTGCGACAATGAAGTGCAATATATAACACGACGGAGTAAAAACTTTTTTTTTACATGTTAACCAAAAAAAAAAAAAAAAGGGAGCGGGCGGGTTTCGTGATCTCCAAGGCTGCAGGGAGAGGGAAGAGGCCGAAGCACGTGGGCTGTCCCTTAAAAGGACGGCCGATCAGTCCCACCTCCAAAATGTCACTCTGCGTCCGGCCTCACCTGAGGGGTGCTGGGAATGGGAGTTTCCTCCCACCCTGCCTGTCGTCTTCCGCTGCAGCAACGGCCCCTCAAGGTTAGTCTTCGGGGCTATTTAAGGAGGTATTGTTTAAACACCTGTTATCTCACATGTCTCATTTCTATTTATGTTATCTCCTTGATCGTTTATGCACTGGGAACTTCACTGCCCCAGCTCCTGTACAGGAGCACAAATCAGGGGTGGACAACATGCACCAGGCCAAATGCTCCTCCATGTGGGTGCAGGAAAAGGTGAGACAATCTGCCATGACTAAAACTCCAGCCTGCAGCCTGGTATGAAACCTCCAGTGCATAAATGGTCCTTGAGATACATCAGTTCAGTGTTGTTGACATTCCTGGATTTGCAGTGTCTTTAATCAGAGGACGGAATCTGATTTACGTGATGTCCTGGGCAGTCATCTCAGGACAAAATATTGTTCTTATAATGAAAAAGTAGGAATTGCTGCTTCCTAAAGGTGCAGAAATCCAAAGTGCTGCAAGGTAAGTACAAACACTGACTTAAAGAAGGACAGCTCCCTATCAGTTCTAGACAGTAACAGCATATATTCTTGATTAATTTCCTGTGATCAAGAATCAAAATATTGACCTTGATTCTTTAGCGAACTCTGGAGAGGACCATATTTTTCAAACCATCCAAAGAAGAATCCAGGATATTGATCTCCAGATAATTTACACTGATGCGGGCGGGGGGGGGGTTCTCCACGAGCTCTTGGTCTTGCCTATACCTCAAACTCTATGGCTCATAATTTTGCCAACCTTATAATATCTTTGAATCATAGAGTGTTTATGTTAGCCCGACTAAATGTATTTTCCTCCGCAGTAGCTGAAGGCAGGTATAAGAAAATTCCCTACAATGAGAGAATTTGCAGGTATTGTCATACAGAACCAGACTCAATTTGCCATATTATTTTGCGATGTGAGATGTATAACCACCAATGTTCTGATCTGATCTCCCCACTTTTACCATTTCCTAATGTCACAGATGATAGATCTCTTGAATTGCTGCTTACTGAATTGCTCGGTAACCACTGAACGGCTAGCCAAGTTCTTATCTATAGCTATGACCCATAGGGTAAAGCAGTAAACATCACTGGCTTTATCTTTTTGTACTTGCTGCTCCTTGTCTGCTGTAATTTCTATAGATCTGTATCACATAACTAATTTGTATGCTGTTTTATATTTTGGATGCCATTAAAGGTTTTGTATGTATTGTTGATTACTTTCCTGTGTTGACTTTACGGTATTCAGGCTGGTCATCTCTAATATATTCATTTCTTCTAAAATCAAAATTTGCAGCATGATATTCAATAGCTGGTAGGGATGGGCATGAACCAGCTAACAAACAAAAGTTCACCTTGAATTATGGCTAGTTTGTGGTTCACAAAACAGTGTTTGCAAACTGAAGAACCACAATGGATGTTCACAAATTTTGATGTAGTTTGTGGTGGCTCATAAAGTGCAGAAAGCAATTGTTTGGTTTAAATGGATAGGAAATACCAACTAAAGAGTAAACAACCAATCTGTGTATATAGACAGTGTAGTGGAAAAGCCAGTTTGGTGTAGTGGTTAGGAGTGCAGACTTCTAATCTGGCGAGCCGGGTTTGATTCTGCACTTCCCTACATGCAGCCAGCTGGGTGACCTTAGGCTCGCCATGGTGCTGATAAAGCTGTTCTGACCGAGCAGTGATATCAGGGCTCTCTCAGCCTCACCCACCTCACAGGGTGTCTGTTGTGGTGAGAGGAAAGGGAAGGCAACTGTATGCCGCTTTGAGACTCCTTCGGGTAGAGAAAAGCAGTATATAAGAACCTACTCTTCTTCTTTTAATACAACTGATGCTTTTGCTGAAAGCTCAAGACGAGTTCAGTTCTCACTTCTTTATTTCCAATTCTCCAGATTTGGACAAGTGCTCCAGATTGCAGTCCTTATTTAAAATTACAACATTCTTCTTCAGATTCTAATAATGATACAGCAGCCAATGACAAACACATATCTTCATATAAACATTGCAACCACCAATAACACTTACCTAATGGTAATATTCATATATATAACAATCAAATTTCCTAAAGGATTTATAAGCTAAAACAAAAACATCTGACTGCTACAATCCTGAGAACTGCTTAAACATAATACAATCGCTACTGCATATCAAAAGTTATCAAAGTACACTTACAACTGACCAACGGAGCCTCAAATATTTCTTAATGGTGCTCCAAGCTGGTAACAAACCTAACCTTGATCTCTGCCTATATCCGTTTGTTGTAACATTGTTAGAGAATCTACGCCTGTTGAAAAGACTCTTAAAGGGGACACCAAAATTTTATGAAACTTTTTTCCTTTGGCCTAAAACTAAGTACAATACTCTACATCTTCCATTGGCTAATAATATAGCATCTTAAACCAGTCTATAAGGTGATGACAGAAAATGTAGGAACCTTACATTATCTCATATACTTTTATCTATAGAGGTCCTTCAAGATATTGTATATAGACTTACTACTCTTAATTCAAACATTATCAATAAAAATACCATTCTCATGAAACATTGTAAGGACGTATGTAGACCAATGTAGACCAATGGTTTATTATATCTGGCATTGATCCCAAAATGGTGTCCAGGAATATAGGCAAATATAAACTTGGCTTCCTTTTCTTAACAATAATATTTCCTAACAATTTCTTAACAATAATCTATTCACATTAGTATGGTTACCTTTATGTTGTTTGACCATCTCAATAAAAAAAAAATCAAATTGCCTCTGCCGAATGTCTTTTTTCCATAAGTATTTCTATTACAAAGCTCAAGAAATTTGCCTCAGGAAATTCTGCAATGCCATGTGTGACGTGAGAGCTGAATGTTAGCATCTATCACACCAATGCAATATGGATCTAAGGCTGCAACTTTTGTATTGACATTCCTGAAAACATCGCATTCCTCCACAGCCTCTTGGATCTGTGTTGTCTCGAAGGGGTTTGCTTGTATAAAAGAAAAAAATATATAGTATTCTCCTTGGCCATGTCCAGTCATCCTGCTGCTGCTCACTCAAGTACCATAGTACCCACCACTATAGTCTGATATTGCATTCATAGTAAAGGGATGCAAGTATTGCCCAAGTATAAAAGAGAGAGATGCATTCTTAATGGGCAGGAGATCGGAAAAGAGTCACTTGGCACTCAACAGGGTCAGGTTCCATTATTTATCTGAAGAATAATATTTATGTTCTGTGAACAGAGCTCAAAGAAGAAACCTGCCTTGGGTAGGAAGCTGCACAGAGTAGTACACAAAACCTTATTCTTTGTGCTCAGTGAGCCTTCTGCATTTTTCATATAGATTTTGTATTCCTTTTTTTCATTTGAGAGCAAGAGAGATAGCTCTATAAGGCTGACTCTTAGGAAGCATAGATAGCATACAGCTTTTCTAACTGCCAGGCAGCTCTGCCTTCACAAAAGTCTAGCTAGTCTGATTATCTGAAAATCGAATAATGTTACCAATATACCAGCTGCTGTTGCCTGAGCCTCAGGATCTCTGTAGCATCTGCTCTGCTAGGTACAATTGTTTTTGCTCTTTTCAGTTTTATATTCTGCATCATTGCCTTCTGTTCAGCTTGCTAGCATTGTACATCTTTTCCCTTCCTATCAGTGTCTCTTTTTACAGAGCTACATTTTGGATTTGTGACCTTACAACACTGGAGGCCAAAAGGGATGAATTGACCTAAGAAATAAAAGGCTCTGTCAGCCAAGGAGGAGATCATGTAAAGCTGCCTCCCGCACCCCCAGAGGCTTATGCAGAACTCTGTCACCCTTCCTGAGATCTTGGAGGTCCAATAGTCTTTGGCCAGGGCCACAAGATCTAGAGTTAAGCAGTATGTAAGAATAGTAGAGCTAATGGATAGGGTGTTAAAGTGTAGGCAGAAGGCAAGAGTTATGTGATCCTAACTAACACAAAAGCTCATTCCTTGAATAAAACTTTGTTGGTCTTAAAGGTGCCACTGGATTCAAACTATGTTCTGCTGCAGACCAACATGGCTACCCACCTGAATCTCTAAGTGGATTAGAGTGTTAAAGTTCAAGTTAATACTTTACAATGAAACTTGCTTGGACCACTCATTCTTTCTCTGACCATAACCTACCTCATGGGGTTACTGAGGAAGAGAGGTATCCTCTGAGATCCTCGGAGGAAGTACAGGATATAAATGTACTCAACAGGTGTTTCTCATCCCCCCCCCACACAACTTTCCAGGTGCCCACTTGATAACTTTGTGTGGGCTGATGCTCTTTCATAACCATCACTGAGAAAAATGTCATTCTTTACGTTCATTATTTCTTCATTTTGATCATGATTCAGATTTTTTTAACATTCTTTTTGGTGTTCAAACACTAATTTAATAATCCACTGATCCATTGTACAATACATTTAGGTATGAAATTTTGGTGTAAAATTTAAATATACATTCCCACCCCACTGTGCTAAACAGAGAATAACTTGATTTTCAGGGCTGAGATTTACATTAATGCACCATGATCGTTCAGCTACAAAATTAAAACTGGAAACATGTCATATGCTTTGAAGCATTTTTTCCTAGAGTAACAATACTACCTTAAGATCACAGCCATGGGCACCCACATGGCCCCACAGTATGCTGACAGGTTCGTGACTCACTTGGAGCAATACCTCCTCAACTCCCACATCTCTTGTGCCTGCGATACACTGATGAAATCTCTATTGTCTGGACACATGGTAAAGAATCTCTCTGCAAAACCAAAAAGGGAACAAAAACCCAACCTGGACAAAGTCAGGAACTCAAAAGTTGAGCTGCAAACCAATGTTAAAACAATATTTAAAAAATATTAAAATATTAATTAAAGTACACCAATAATATATTAAAAACAAAGTAAAAACATTACATATCTAACTACAGACCAAATGCGTTTCAACCCACAGGGGTCTTCCTCAGTGGTCACTATATACTATACAATGTTCTCTTGTCTAAAAACAAATTCTAAAGTTTTGCTGGGTGGTCAAGAGAAATCCTGGAAAAATGAATGTTAAAAACATGTTAGAATGAACATATATTATTTTTTTATTTTTTTTTAAAGGAAGTCTAATTTATTTTATATGATTGCTGTTCATAAGAATGGTGGTGACTTTCTGTTCAGTTTAGCCCCAACCCATGTTTCTAAAGTGTTTCTTTTTGGAGCCCACCTTCTAAGATACATATGGTCTAAGACCACCACTTGGTAAAGAAAATGGAGATAAAAATCTGTAATTCAAAAATTAAAAGGTAAAAATGCCCATATTTCAAACAGAATATCTCCATATATACCTCAGCTATAGTCTTATTATTAGTCAGATTCTAACCTGAGGAATCTACAACAAGTCTTTTTGGAACTAAAATATCCACATCATGATGTCAAGAAACAGATTAACAAAACTATAGTTATACCCAGAGACAATAACAGAATACAGAACAGAACAACAGGAAAATAGACGATAACAGAACACCACTAGAGGTCACAACTCAAAACAGTTAACACATCAACAGTGATTTACAGCCTCTACTGGATAATGACTGTTCTCTTTCACAAATACTGAAGGGCAAACCTTTTCTTGCCCACAGACAGATCCCCAATCTCAAACAGCTCCTGACTCATAATAATATATCTAATTTGAAGATGGACGCTGACCCCAGAACTTGCAATACCAAGGTGCCAACTTTGCTGCCGAATACACACAGACACGTGCACCTTGACTTAACAATTACACCATCTCTGCCTCATGCTTTAGGATGCTTTGGGCTGATCCTGCATTGAGCAGGGGGTTGGACTAGATGGCCTGTATGGCCTCTTCCAACTCTATGATTCTATGATTCTATTATTCACTTGCTCATCTTCTACCACTGAATATGCCATTAAATGCCAATGATGCCCTTCAGTTCTTTTCATTGCTGAGCTACATGTTATTACAACACTCAGAACAAAAGAATCCCAGGACAATGGAATCACAGGACTTAACAGAAATACCAGTTTCTTATCTCATTACACATGCTAACCTCATTCAGTTATTGCATCTGTTTCTTAACGTATTATGTGGTATGCCAATTTGCTGCTATTCACTATCTTGCCAATCGCCTTTATCCTGTTTTAGCTATACCTATTGCTGTTAGTTTTGCATTAGCCCTTCCTAACAATAATTTCCTACACCCTCCACCTAGATGTAATGGGTGTATCTTAAAAAGTGTGCATGCACTTGGAAGATTATTCCCAGAATAAAACTTTGTTAATCAAGAACTTGCTACTGGACTCAAGCTTTGTGCTCCTGATTCAGTCCAACACAGCTAGCCACCTGAATGCTACCTTAAGCAGAAGTAAATCCTTCCACAGGAGGAGAAGCCCAAGTAACCTCCAACCCAAATGATTATTTGGAAGTAAGATCCTCTGAGTTCACTGGGATTTATTTTCTAATAAAAATGAGTGTAAAAATGCAGACTATTTAAACTCTTTCTAATAGTTACATGTATAATTGCAAAAGGTTGCAAAATATTACTGATATGTAAGAATCTGAAGTTATTCATATCTTTTTCCCAGCCTGAATTTGAATTTTTCATTTAAAAGCATTGTAGGATACTTTAATTTCTGAAGGATATTTTACCTTTGTGTTGCATTTTTATTCCACTTTTTAAAAGGAGCACTGGGCAATATACTTGGAGTGATTCTTTTTTTGTTTCACAGCCATCTGATCATATAAGTTAGACTGGGGAAATGTGACAGATCTAAGGTCATGCAATGTGACTTTCTAGCTGAGCAGAAATTTGTAGTCAGGCTTACCCAACCCAAGCCTACAGTTAAATTGCTACTGGCTCCCACTGTGCTTAGAGTCACAAATTTATCTTAGGTCATTATTCATTGTTGGATTGCTCTGTCAAGAACACCTGAAAGGATTGTTCCTTCTAAATAGCTGTTTGGATATTAAACAGAAGATTCTGGGATGAGCAGGCTACTTCTGGAAAAGGAGGTAGGACTAACATTCACTTCATCCTGATACAAATCATGGTGACTTCAGTATGAATCTAAAAAAGATGTATGGACCAGTTTTAACTGCTTATGGCCTTTAAAGAAAGATATTTGCACTTTTAAGACTTTGGCTTGCAGGAGGACTTGGAACATCAGTGACATGCACCTGACTTCTTCATAATTTCATAGGTAGCCCTTCTGTGTCCAGTAATGGGCTGCACTTCTAAGATAAGGTGACCAGATTGTCCCACTATTGGAGGGACATCTGGGGGCACCTGGCAAATTGCACTTATGTTGAAATTAAAAATATATATATTACAATACTATTTTTGTGTTCTATTCGTTCTATGAAACTTTTTGTTGCTCCATATAGACCAAATTTTAATCAAGAACCCCCCCCCCCCGGTTAATGGTGTCCCGCTTTACCAATGTTAAAATCTAGTCACCTTATTCTAAGAACCAAGTTATAACTAGAAATATGTCATGACTAAGTGTCATATGTGGAGAGCGTGCCAAGATATCGCCAAGTCTGATATTGTGCATCACCTCACCATAGCGTCCATCTTGTGAAAACAGCATGCTCGGTATATATATTTTTTGCCACTAGGTGGCAACAAATATGAATCAATGCAAACAAAATAGAAGGGAGCCTTCATGAGGGAATGGAGCTTGAGCAATCATTTTGGAAGCGAGAATTGCATGTTACAAGCATAAAACAAGCATAAAACAAGCTCAAGTCCTGGTGTTAAAATATTCCTCTGTAAGCTGCTCTTCCCTAGACCAAGCCTGCTCTTGGTGCTCTTCTTAGTTGGAAGGTGAATGAATGAGTCTGGAGGCCAAAGTATTAGAAATTGTATCCTTAACTCTGAGACGTACTATGGAGGGGATGGTTCCTCAGGCCATCAAAATAATCAGCTGATTTCCTTGCATCATTACAGCTTCTGAATTTATAAAATGACTTCATCGGCACTCAATTAGAGCATATGAAATAATGATGCCATTCACCTGGGGAGTACTTTACAGTGCATTTATTCTGAGTTGGAAAATATTTCAGCATAATATATTGCTACCTTTTTAGAAAGAACTTTGTGGCTGACATTTATAGTGTAACTTATACAACTGTTTTCCTTGATCCACTGCCACAAAGCTATTCTAAAAGGATGAAAAATGTATTAGGCCCTGATTATGAGTCCTATGAAATCATTGCCCAAATGAATTTACTACACTATGAACCACAAACTATAGATTTTCCTTTTTTTTAAAAAAGAGGCCACGATAACTTTTTTTCCTATTCATACCAACTGGACTGGCACAGGAATACCTCTTGGTAGATTGCATGTGAAATAAATAAAAACAGAGAATGAGAGTATGAGCAAGGGAGATTTTTGTTTTGCTTTTCATTTATCTAGATGGGAAAGTGCACATGATTTGTTCATGGATATATAACTCTGTGAAAGGAGCTGCCTTGCTTGAAAAGGCCTTCCCAGTTGGTAAAGGAATCTTTAGTAGCCTAGTGGATCCTAAGCCCGTTATACAGTTGAGGAAATAATGACAGTCATAATAATGAACAATGCTTTGGAGGGTTGAAGTGCATAATTCACTTTATCATTGTAATCCTTACAATTACAGGTGAGGGACACCTGGGCTGTGAGTCTCTTCAGTGAATTCAGTGCAAGGGAGAGTCAAACCAGCAGCTTCCTGAGGCACAGCTCTTGGTCTTAGCCACTCCACGGCACTAGCCCTCAAGGTCCATGGTGTTTGGAAGGGGGCAGTATTTCACTAAGGCAGTGCTTGGTTGATTACAGCTTTGTTCTCCTAAATAATATATCATTCAGAAACCAATAAATCTTTGTTTCTTTGTAGCTTTGAAGGCATACGTTTTGCTGCTGATTATTGGTTTTGTGAAATCAGTATTTTGCTCCCTAAAGCTTTAGAAATGTTGGTTTACAGAGTCAAGCGGAGAAATATTTTCTTGATCAATTGTTCTTCCCTGGTGTTCATATGTGTTTCAAAAGTGAACTTACTCTGCTTTCCATGCCCATTTTCTCACACAATCGCAATATTAAATGAGCACTATTTCAAGTACCCACAAGTGACTGGGAAGCCACTGTTGGGGCATGTTCATAATTCCCCGGATTGCTGGAACTACACATGTCCAAGACTCATAATGGACAAGTTAAGTGTCATTTACATTCAACTGAACTTTAAGTGTACATGTTGCTTTTAGACCTGTGGAATTAAAGGTAAAGGTATCCCCTGTGCAAGCACCGAGTCATGTCTGACCCTTGGGGTGACGCCCTCTAGCGTTTTCATGGCAGACTCAATACGGGGTGGTTTGCCAGTGCCTTCCCCAGTCATTACTGTTTTACCCCCAAGCAAGCTGGGTACTCATTTTACCGACCTCGGAAAGATGGAAGGCTGAGTCAACCTTGAGCCGGCTGCTGGGATTGAACTCCCAGCCTCATGGGCAAAGCTTTCAGACAGCTGCCTTACCACTCTGCGCCATTAGCATTAGTTATTTCACTGACATGTGTGCTGACTTGATAAAGTGAACTAGAGTTCTCAGGCAGTTGTGCAAGAACACGGGAAGTATTTGCCAGCTAAGAACACTTTGCTTTGGGCGTTGGGCAGACAAGACAATACAAGAAAGAGAAGTCATACTAGGAAGAAATGTCATGCAAATGTATCCTGAGCACTACAGTAGCAAGACAATGATGTAGTACATCACTGTAAATTGGGTGGATAGCAATCCACAGAGAAACACAACCACAAAAAAGCAGCGGTAGAACATGTGTGGACAAAGCAGCTACACATTTTACAACAATGCACAACAAGAAATCACCCACGCCACCAGTTGATGTGGCGGAGGGTAGGCTGGAGGTGGAGATGACCACCCTCCTAGCCCATGCAGGGTGTGTGCTGTGCTTATCCAGCATGCACAACATAGAGGCAGGTGGGACCCACGATGCCTATAAAGGTGCCAAACACATGCCTCTTCGCCCGGCACGCCACAGAGCAGCTTCCCTCCCTCTGGGCTGTGTCTGTGATAGATGTTTCATGGTTGGTATTTTGTCACAGCTGCGGGTTTCGCAAGGGATGGAGCCTGTTGGCAGGGAGTCTGGTGGGTGACTGGACTCCCAGGGGTTCAGGGCATCTAGAGCATGTAAATGAGCACAGCTTACCTGGCTGGGAGGCCAGAGGCTCATTGCCAGGCGGCTGAGGGGCAGTCAAAGCAGGTGGGTGCCTGGTGGCTCCCCCCACACTAGTCACCTTCTGTAGGGCAGAGGCTGGGAATGGTGCAGATCTCCAGGGCACCTCTAGAAGCCATGGGTGCAGTCTGCTGACTGCTAAGTCAGGCTCCCACTCGTATGCTGTGCAAACCCTTCCATGGCTGTGGCCATGTTATACCCAATAATTGTCTTATTCCAGCCCAAAATGCCCTCCTGCAATTTTGGATACCTAATAAAAAAAATTAAATTCCAAGGATGGTGTTTGCACTTAGCAATCAGATTATGATTTTGCATCACTACTTTGAATCCTTCAGATTTTGTGAATTGACACTGTCTGAACTAGTCGATAGGTGTTGGTGCAATATTTTTCTGAACAACATCATTGATGCTTTTGTTAATCATTGTGCATTTTAAGCTTAACCTACAGAATCCTCTTGTGGTGCAGAGTGTTAAGGCAGCAGACATGCAGTCTGAAGCTTTGCCCATGAGGCTGAGAGTTCAATCCCAGCAGCCAGCTCAAGGTTGACTCAGCCTTCCATCCTTCCGAGGTCGGAAAAATGAGTACCCAGCTTGCTGGGGGGTAAACGGTAATGACTGGGGAAGGCACTGGCAAACCACCCCGTATTGAGTCTGCCATGAAAACGCTAGAGGGCGTCATCCCAAGGGTCAGACATGACCTGGTGCTTGCACAGGGGATACCTTTACCTTTACATTTCCAGAATCCTTTTTTGAAACCTTGTTTGATATAACTCTTTTAATTCAACAGCACCCAGTAACAAAGGAAATCAATTACTATCATTACTTATATACACAGATACACTCTCACATACACACATGATATGTATTTCTTGTGCCTTACTGCAATAAAGGCACCTGACTCCTGAATAAGCATGAGAACAGTGAGGGTTATACTGAAACGTCAAAACAAACTAAACTGAACTCCTAGAGTCTGAAAAAGGATTTGAATAAAGAACTGTGGGGGTGGCTAATTTCACTCCTAGTGAACCAGGAACAGACAGTAATATTCAGACTTCTGTTTTCTACAGTCACTGGCTTGTTGATACTGAACATGTGTTGAAGTATTGTGCTGCTTCCACCATAAGGAGACAATTCTGAGTTTTGTTAGTCTCTGTGCTGTGTCACAGATGGCCTGTAACCTGAAATTACCCCATAAAGAAAACAAGGTGATTCTGGAACGGGAATTTTTGTTTTAAAAAAGGAAAAAGAGTAGTGTTCACATTATCTTGATATGCTACAAAAAGTTACTGATGGCACTCAGCCCTTCGAAGGAGCTGCTGACACAGATGCAGAAAACCAACTGGCTTCTGTGCCAGTAAAGCGCATCTTATAGCTGATTACATTTCATTACAGTGGAATTCAAAGGGAATTTAGAGATTTCTTCTCGGGCATAACATCTGAAGGAATTTTGATAAAATAAAAACAGATTTGCCAGGGGGATTTTATACATCTGTAATTGCCACCTAGAAAAAAAATTCATAGCACAAAGTCTATAGGCATCTATAGGGAAAAAGTCCATACAAAGGATTGTTGAAAGAAAGATTGTTGCACATTTTCATTTCTTTATGTAATTCCAGTGCAGCATATATGCTCTCTTATGCTTTTCAGTAAATGAGCATTATTAATCATACATTTAGAAGCTACAGGTCTCCCCTGACCACTGGTGAGGGTAGAAAGGAGGGTTGACAGCTCCAGGTTGGGAAGTTCCTGGAGATTTGGTTGTGCCTTAGAGTCTATCCTCCAAAGCATCCATGTTCTCCAGGGGAAGAGAGAATTGATCCCTGTAGTCTGGAAATGAGCTGTACTTCCAGGAGATTCCCTAGATCCCACTTGGAGAGTGGCAACCCTCGATCAGAGCTACCAGCAATAACTTGTTTGACTCTTACATCAGAACTATAAATGTGTCTTGAATCTCCCCCAAATCTCATGCAATGTTTTATGCGATGAAGAAGAAGAAGAAGAGTTGTTTTTTATATGCTGCTTTTTTCAAAGTGGCTTACCTTCCCTTTCCTCTCCACACTTCCTCTTTAAGGTAGGTGAGGCTGAGAGAGCCCTGATATTATTGCTCAGTCAGAACAGCTTCATCAGTGCTGTGGCAAGCCCAAACTCACCCAGCTTGATGCATGTGGGGGAGCGGGGAATCAAACCCAGCTCACCAGTTTAGAAGCCACCGCTTTTAACCACCCCACCAAACTGAGTGAAAGAAGGAAATGCTGATACTGCAGTTGTTTTCCTTCCTTAAAATATAGCAGATGTGTGCTTCAGTGATCAATATGGGGAATGCACAACCAAGTTCAAAAAGTGTTTCTGCTTTCACAGTGTTGATTAAATAAGGTTGATTAAAACAAACTGAAAAGTACTGAGTTGATTATCCCCAGCCAATCAATAGCTTAAAAGTAATATGTGATGGTGTCTCTCAGATTGAAAACTGACAAAGGATCATACCAGCCAGAGAGCTACATGTGAGCCAATAGCCACAATGAAACAATCTTCTTTCTGTTTCACCTGTAGGGAGTTTCCATAATGCTCTAGCAATTAGTACTGTGGAGGATCATTGTCCATGGGGTCGTGATGGGTTGGACGCGACTTCACAACTAACAACAACAACAACTGTGCAGTAGCTAAGAGAAAGCCTCAGCATTGCCAGTTCACTTTTTACCTCAACCATGAAATCTTTAAGTAGCCTTAGGCAGATCACTGCCTTCTATCCTCAATGGAACATCTACCCTGCACTATAAAAATTCTTACACTGCATTCATATAACACAATAAACCATAGTTTATATATTCGGTTTGATTAAACTTCACTATGAAGTATGAATGTAGAAAGGTCAACAAATTGTGATTTGTTGATGAATTGTAAACCATGGTTTGTGCATGGTTTTTTAACTATGGTTTGTACCAATGGTCACTAGTTGTGAAGTATGAATACACAAATACTTCTATGTATAGCAGCATCACCCCTTTTAGTCACCTGAATATAGCAAAGGAATCTACACCAGACTGGCTACCCCCATTCTCACTAATTTATTGATGATGCAACTGTTGAGGTCCAGTAAGGGTGATTTTTGTCCTTCCTTTCTCTGCAGGTATTTAACCTGGGTGGGGTTCATATGATGGGCCTTTGAGAAAGAGCCAAGGGGCTCTTGTGCTTTCCAGCCAGTGCTTGCAGCACGTGGCATACATTAAGCAACTTGGAAAGCTAGGAACAGCCCATATTTGTTTTTACTTGTTTTGAAATTAGGAACTGTTTGTAAGCACCTTTTGCCCTAACCTGGGCTAATTCTGCACTTACTTTGTTTATTCTATTGTGGATCCTGCTGAATTCAGATAGATTTGAACTCGGGTCCTCCTCTATCCCCCCCCCAATTGAAACAGAAAAGTGTTCTGCACTTGATTGGGGAAGTTCAGAAGGTGGGGGGGGGGTGAGCCAAGCACAGCAGGAGCCTCTTTCTTTCTTTTTGTGAAGGGGCGGGGAGAGGATTGGAGACAGCAGAGGAAGGGGAATAAATCCAAGAGGTGAATCTCTGCCAAGAGAAGTTAGGGCTTCTGGAGCTTCTGCTGAGAGAAGTTAGGGCTTCCCCTTTAAGGGAAGCCTGGCAACCTGGGAACAAGGAATTTTTGAACTGACGTCCTGGCCAATCAGGGCTTTTCTACAGCATTGGATGCTCGAGGCAGCAAGTTAGTTTGGGAAAAGCAAAGAGCTGTACTCATGCTGATCTTTCAAATATCGAGGGTTATATCCACTTCAGGATATCCGGATCGATTGTGCTTGTTGCAGATGAAAAAATTAAATTGCCCAAAATCAAAATGGAAATTGTATTCAGTGTAGATGGCATGGCTGGCACTGGTTAGCATTTGGATGGGAGACCTCTGAGAAATTCCAGGGTCATTATGCAAAGGAAGGCAATGACAAACCACTTCTGTTCTTTTCTTGCCTTGAAAACCACCATTGGCTGTGACTTGGTAGTGGTTTACACATACAAGCAACTTTGAGTCCCTCTGGGGAGAAAATGTGGTCTAAAATTGTGAAAGAATTGCTGAGAACTGTAAAAACAAACTAGATAGCACATTTGAAGAAATGTATTCAACAGAAAGAGTACGATGAAGAAGAGTCGGCTTTTATACCCTGCTTTTCACTACCCAAAGGAGTCTCAAAGTAGCTTACCCTTCCTCTCCCCACAACAGACAGCCTATGAGGGAGGTGGAATGAAGAATTTTTTTGCACCAGGAATATGGACTGTCACAGCACTTTCACAGCTAATTTCTGCTTCTGAACAATGTTGGTGCTGGTCTGGGGTGGTCCCAGGCCTGGCAGGATGCAGGCCCTCATTTTCCCCTGACAGTCTGTGTCGTGCCATGCCTGGGACCACCCCATACCAGCACCATCATCTAGAAGCAGAAATTTGCCCTGCAACCAGACGAGTGCTGCGCCAGGCCAGATTCCTGGTGGAGAAAATGTCTGAGAGAACTGAGAGAATCTGACAGAACTATGACTGGCCCATGGTCACCCAGCTGGCTTTATGTGGAGTTGTGGGGAATTAAACCGGGTTCTCCAGATCAGAGTTCTCTGCTCTTAACTGCTACACCACACTGAGAGGAACGCATCTGATGATCAGTTAAAGAAAAAATGGTCATTGCTGTAAAAGATCTATTTTGCTTCACAACAAGACTTCAGCATTTTAGTGAAGTGGTTAGCTAGAAAAGGAGATGTTGCTTTCTATCTTCCCCAATGAGACCTGTATCTTGTCACACCTCAAAATCCTCTGACCTTCCAGAGCCAAAAGGTATGGATGAATTAATCCTTTTGATAACAAGTCAGGGTCTCTCAATTGAGGTAGTTTTTCTCCAGGAACATTCAAGAGGAAGTAGTTTGGCTGCTGAGTACTTAAGAGGCACATCAGTCAAGGCTCTTTTGTGTAGCTCTCCAAAGTTTCTCCAACCTAAAATAAATAATAAACCACATTTGCAGGACAAAAACCAAGTCTCCAAGAATCTCCCTTGCAAAGTGGGAGTGCAAAGTGAATGACTTTCATTAGATTCCCTACAAATAAATTGCAGTATATTGCTGCCGGAGAATCATTCACCCACCCTGTCTTGACTACTGGCATTTTACATCCCATTTTTCTATTCTGTAACTTGAGTAGGTAAATAAAGTTGCTAGTTAAATATCTGCCTCACTTTTCTCTTCCTTCACCTGGAATATCTATTGCACCATATTGTAAATTGCGTATAGACTCAAATGTTTCTTAGTATGCTCAAATGCTATTCAGATTTCTTACCATGCTCAAGTTCTTTCACATGCCTAGCGTGATTTGGGTACTGATTTCAGTAACAGAGAAGAAAACCAATACAGCTAGGTAGTGTGAGGAAGAGGAGGCTTAGCTCACTTCCGGCCTCTCCTTGATTTCTTCCTGTCTGAACAATAGCAAGTAGGCTACAAAGATATTATTTGGAGCTCATGAGATTATTTGGAACTTTGCTTGGGGGTGCAGCAGACTAAATTGCATTTATAAACAAATTGTGGTTTGCATTGTATGCCTGATAAACTAACCAGGGTTTGTGCACCGTATCAAGATTTACTATGACCTTTGAATTCAGCTCAGTATTACTAACATTATTCATATGAATTCTTTATCAGCATATACTAAAACCTTCAGATTTTCAAGACAAAATGTTTTTCCTAGTATAAATCAATATAGAACTCAAGAAGGATATGTGAATTGAGTCCTGAGTATGTCGAATACCATGTTGTTTACAACTGTCTGACTTTGTAATACTCTGAGTTTGCAGCACTGGTCAAGGTGTATTTGATGATATCCTTGTCTGTGAGAAAGGAGTAAATACGTTATTGATACGGGACACATCTTCTGGTGTGCCTCATCAAACGGAAATGTAGATGGACATCATCCTGCTCACAAAGTGCACCAGAAAATGGAGGGCCCAGCCAGCAGCCACACTGGACTCTGGGGCCTGGGCAGCTGTTGCTCAACCCGCTGGGGTGAAGGCAGTGGCTGCCCCACCCTCAAGGCAAAGGCAGAGGCTGCACTGCCCCTAGAGGCTTGGGGCTGGGGAAGCTTCTGCACAAATTGCGAGGGGCTGAGACAGTGGCTGCCCCCCCATGTCTTTGAAACAGCTGCCCTGACCCCTGGGCAGCTGCTGTTCAACCTGCGGGGCTGAGGCAGTGGAGGAGGAGCAGGTAAATAGGAGAGGGGAAGGAAGTGAGTGTACATGTCTGCATGCACATGTACTCGTGCATGTGCACATACTCCTGCATGCATGCATATTCATGCACATGCACATGTAAATACTCATGCATGTGTGTGCATGACAGTGGGGGTCAAGGCAGCAAAGGAGATGCAGGTAAGCAAGAGGTGGGAAAGAAAGGGAATTAGTGTACATGTGTGTGTGTGTGTGCACGTGTTTGCTTGGTTGGAGGGAGGGAGGGAGGGAGGTTGGGAAACCCATAGGTAAAGGGAGAAATGGGAAGAGGGAAGGGGGGAGTCTCTCTCTCTCTCTCTCTATGCCATTGAGAGAAGGAAGAAGAGGCAGGGAGGATGATGGGAAACCAACAGTTAAGGGGTAATCTGGGGGGAGGGGAGGGAACAGCATCTCTGTATGTTTGTTTGTGTGTTTAGGAGGGAGAGAGCCTTGACAAAGTCGCTCCAGAGAAGGTATGTGTCCCACATACCCTTTGAGAATCAAACTGGCAATAAAACCACAGGGTTGCCTAGAACCAGCCTCTTGTTTACTCGACAGTCTGCATCCCAAGAAACTGCTGCTGCAAAGCTGTCAGAATAGAAGCTTCTTAGATTACAAGGGCTTGCTGAAAGGCTATGATGAAGGCCAGCAGGGTTCCTTCCTACCTCCAGTGCCTTGTCTGTAAATCCTAGGAGAGGTGAGGGCTATTTTATGCACTTTATGTCCACTAATATATTTTTAATGATTTCATAGGTGCTCTTGTTTGTTTCTATAGATGCTCCATATTGATTTTTATTGCATATTTCCTTGAAGGAAGATATATAAAATGTAAATAAATAGCTAGCTAGGTAGCTAGCTAGATGACAGACAGACAGACAGACAGACAGACAGACAGACAGATATAGCAGGCTTGTTTGGCTAATTCATAAAAATAACCAAGTGTTTTCCAACCAATTTCTCCAAGTCCATCTGGTCCTGTCAACATCCTTCAGCTGCATGTCAGCAACTCCCCAATATGAAACGACTGGCTGATCCCCATGTGCTGAGAATAGTGGTAAAGCTTTAGCCGTTCATGCACCATGTGTGTCAAATAAATGTCTGATTGAGGCCCTCCGCAGAGGAATTAGTCTGTCTGGCGTGGCCAAGGCCTGGGAGGCGGCAGGGAAGGACCCAGCAGCACTGCTCTCACTGCCAAGCCCCATTCACGGCAGCAGGGCAGGGAGGCTGCTGCTGTTGTTGTAAAATTGCTGTCGTGCTGTGGTTGATTCCTTTCTGTGGTTCCTGCAGATGAACTCTTCACCACCAAATATGTTTGTGTGTCTGTGTGTGCACAGTGGGGGAACCAACAGCTTTGGTCCAGGAGGCTGCAGAAGACCAGCTCCGGCCGAGTGCTCAACATCATACAAGCCAGTGGCGTCCTGGAGCTCCCTGCCCCCCTCCAACATTTGCCAGTGGAGAAAAGCCACAGTGCCAGTGGAGAAAAGCCTGCTGCCACCACCTCTGCCATGCTGGGCTCCATGCTCCCCCAACCACCACCCCTGGGGAACCACTCTGGCCCGACACCCGTTTGCCTCCCCCACCTGCGTTGCAGCCGCCCTGCTCGCGAGCTGCCCGAGCTCATTGTCTGGCAGCGGCTGTGCTCGGGTGCTCCCTGGGTGTCAGGGCTGGCCAGGCTCTGGCTCTCCTCGGGGCAGGCGTGGCAGTGGGGCTTTGTCTGGGGCAACCCCTCCTGGGCATGGCGCGGGCAGGCATGGCAGCCCCCAGCCCTAGGCATTGCATGCGCAGTGGGGCAGGAGGGCGGTGGGAGGGAGGCCAGGCATGGAGGTACCCGCTGAAAACTGACACCATCCCCCAAATGGCTCAGAGTTCACCCGCCCTGCCAGCATCACGTGGGCCTTGCCTGCCTTAAGGGTGGCCAGGGAATTTGCCGCAGAGGAGCTGGAGCCCGTCCCCGCCCCCTGAATGCCATGCTGTGGGTGGGGAGGTGCAGGCACAAACGCGCAGGCACATCAGCTTCGCGCTGCATGTTTGCGCCCGCCGGTGAGCGCTGCTCTCCCTCTCCCCCCCTGTCCCCGTACCTCCCTCCCCCCCCCAGTCCCCGGCTTGAAAAAGGTTGGGGACCATTGCTATATACCATTCCAGGAAAGAAGCATGTCTATTTTGCTTTGGAAGTGACATATATACACTTTATCATAGCAATAGCCTTTATTACTCTCTTGTACTCTTCAGCTCTAGTATAGAGGCAGACTGGTCATTTAACTCACAGGGACATTTCCCAGTAGGCCCATGCCTTAATGGGCCACTGGTGGCCAGAAGCAAGCAGAGCTAATCCCCAGTAACTCTGCCACTGCTTCAGCAGCCAACTTGGATCCGAGCCTTCAAAATCAAGGATAATCATTGATACTTTATGACTTGCCTTCTCCAAGTTTGTGAGAGAAGTAATGGGTAAGTTAATTCCCATTGTTGATGCTGCTGAAGTCAGCACCCCTGACCTGCAGTTCTCCAGTTGTCAATCAGCTGGGCTTGTTCTGGTGACCTGTATGGTTTTCAAGAAAAAAGGCAGTCATTGGTCCACCCATGATAATGTAGACCATTCACCTTCCCAAGCTAAGTACCTGATTGCAAGAGCAATCCTGATTTACCCAGTGTGCTTGCTGCTAGGAAAGTATGCTTAGGATTACAGCCTATGCTACTGTGATAATGTATATTCTATATAAAAGCTCTGATGTTTCCCTTTAAATAGATAACCTAGCATAGATGAATCAGAAAACAGATAAATGAAAGTTTCTTTTAAATGCATTCACTATATTTGACTGATTTCCCACCAGATTGCTTTGCTCCCTTTGATCAATGTTTATTTGTACATCATGGGACAAGTGTTAAGAGGCAGCCATCATGTTTTCCTTTGCTTGGTAGTGAGCTCTCTGGGGCTTCAAAGGGAAATACGAGTGAAAACTGACTCCTGCAGAGCCTGTGTTACATGTAAATTACTGGGCAGATAGCATTAAAAAGCTGAATCTCACAGAATTTTAAATATTAATAGAGATTTACTTTGGTGTTTTATATGCTACAAAAGAAAGAGGAAGTGCTAAAAAAAATCAATCTGTAATATATGGCTTTGGGAAATTCCCCACTGGCTCAACATAACATACACACTCATGTGAGTGTGTGTATGTGTGTATGTGTTACCATAAAATGATGTCAGTAGGCTCCAGGCCAAACTCCCACTTGTGAGGAAGCAAAGGCTTAAATTACCCCTGCTTTACTGCAGGGAGGAGGAGGTTGTGACTATTTTTCCCTGAAGTTCATCTGGTAAAGTTCCACAGCATATCAAAGGGGAAATAAATCATTTTTCCTTCCCAGTTGGATGTTTTAATATTTCAGAACTTCATATTCTGTTTCTTGAGTAAGAAGTGCATTTTGAATGAGCTTGGCTGCATACAACGAAGAACAGCTGAACTGGGAAAAGTGAGGGTGAAATTGACTGCATTTCAGCTATGCTACGCAGGTTATGTATGTGCAGTTTAGAAGTGTGAAAGGTTACGTTTAATAATAATATTAGTAAACAATATTTCCCAAAGTATAGCCACTTACAGTTTTGTTTCTATAAAGAAAAAAAGCATTTAAGTCTTAAAACAAAATTGACTGATGTTCTATTTGAGGGTACCCTTTTTATCCCAGCATAAATTTTTGCATAATAAAATGTCCATTGTAGGAGTGGCAGAAGAGATCACTTACACAAAATAGTCAAATTCTGCCACATGTGTGTTGGGTTACAATATAAATATTAATCAGTAAAATCTCAAAATGAAACAGCAGAACAAAATGATCAAAGCAGGATAAGAGCTTAACTATCCATAAGGAATCAGAAAGAGAACCAATAAAATCATTTTGTAAAAACAGTGATACAAAGATGGGGCTTCAAAAACTATAGCATGCCTAAATGAACAATGATTTGATGCCAGATGAGAGTGTATTGGGAGAGGCACTTTTCTTTGAAAGGTAATTTTCTCAAAATTTTTACAAAGGTAGTCACCTCTCAAAGGAATTTTCTAGTTGCAAAGCTGGCTTCTCTCCCTCCTCCCTCCCCCCTCCCGCCATTAACAAGCTCTTTGACTTGAATAATGAGGAGCTGAACTTAGTTTGTGCTTTCAACGGCTATTTCTAAGGCTAGTTTTGTAATTTGGTCCAGTATCTTTAATGTAAGCCTGAAGGAAAACTGTTCCATTGAATGGATTCTCACGCGTGAAAGGGGAAGTGTGAAAATACTACTGCTTGTTTTTCCTGGCCCTTACCATAGGCCTGCTTCACTTTTCTCTCCCTTGTTTTGCTTCCATTTCAGTTTGCTGGGCTCAGCCTCCCCTCAATAAAACCAGCCTTGTTACTTTAGGATTATGGGTTGGATGGTGGAGGCCACACTATTGAAAGCAGGGAAAAGTAGCATTTAGTTTTTCTTAAGCACAGTTAGGAAGAAAAGATGGGAAACCAGAACGTGAGTCATGTGATGACTCAGGCTGTCTTGCCATTCTTTGGAATGGAGCCTGTTTCTCCCAGCCAAAGCTTGGCAGCTAGAATCCAGCCTCCCCATTTAGCCTCTGCCACCTGACCGTGCAAAAGCAAGCACAATAGATGTTTTCAGACTGAGAGAATGCAGGGGCCCACGCAGACCCCTCCTTGCTTGCGCTGAAATGTACTGTTCTTGGATGTGGCTTGCCTGCCATTAGTTGCGTACGTGAGCAGTGAAACTCCTCATTCCCTTGAAAGATTGAGATATTCTCCTTTCCTGGCTATGACTGTTCTTATGTTTCAGCCCATGGGTCTTTGTTATTTAAATGGGTATCTCAGGAAAGGATTATCATCACATACTTAGTTTCACTTTTTGTGGAGGACTGGAGTTTTCATAGCTTGTTTAAACACTTTAGGGGGGAAAAAGAACAAATGTGAGATGGAGGGTGTGTGATACAAATCAATCTCCTTGAAGCCAAATTTGTTAGGACTTTTTAACTCTGGAGTCTCAAGCCTATCTGTTCCAGTGACTGGTATCTTATTCTCTTCCCCTCCTCCCAGCTTGGAAGATGATCTCCCAGGCTCCAGACAGGTGCCACAGGGATAGCCATGTTAGTCTGCTGCAGCTCAAATAAACCTTGTTTTGTTACCTTGGCAGATGGTGGTTAGTGTAAACTCCTCAGCAAAGAAACTGCACATCATCAGATGCTATTACTAGACATGCTTAAGCACCTGCCCCTTCAGCTTGCATCCTGCCTGCATGTATCAATCACCAGAACTTGAGCGTGAACAAACTGAATCTGTCCAATGGTAATTGCGGTTACTATTTTCATACAGAAAAATATTACTTGCATTCACTTCCTGTTTAAAAGAAGAATTAAGATAGCATAGAAATAAGACTTTCATGGGGGAAAAGTTTTCCTTAACTTGGTGTCTTGACTGTCTGACAGCTTGAACATTAATAGTTGTAGCTCAATGAATGATGCTCTGGCATCTCCAGCTAAACGGACCAAGCAGCAGGTGATATGAGAGACTCTGGAGAGTTGCTGACAGTCACAATAGACATCACTGACCTTGATTGATACAGTATACGGTGACTTCATGTGTGTTTAGAATTGGTAGGCCAATCATCTTGCCCAGAAAGAACAAATTAGAGACTGAACAATAATTAGCCATATTATTTTTTAATGTAGTGATGGCTTTTAGGTAGAAATTGCCAAGGTATGACATCCCGAGTCAACAACTGATTTATGCTGAACACCAAGGGATTATTAATGTACTGATATTATTTCAGCAAGGATCTTAAGCACAAGCAGTCACCTTCATAGATTCCAAGATCCTATCAACATCCATAATGGTAACTGGGTTTAAACGCTCCATAAATGGACCAGACAAATGCATTAGACTGTCTGAGCAATATCTCCTGTCTGAGCAATGTTATAACCTGCATCCAAATCAGAATGACTTTGAGACATTTTACCAGCAAAACAAATTGCATCAAAACTGATTTAGGCTCAGGTTTAGGGGCCAGCAGGTTCCAAGATACCTTAGATAGCTGTGAAGTATCAGACAAAATGGTAACAAAGAAATGACATTTCTTTCCTGCTATCACTGCTGCTTCATAGGTCTTCTAATGAGCTCTACAGCATGTGCTGTCAGATGTATTTTCCTCCAACATCACTCATCATCTTCTTCATAGAATTACTAATCATTGCCCATCAACAGAATTGCTGGGTGTGATCTACCTTAGGTGGGAGCTACCAACTCAACACTACCATAAAAGGTAAAGGTATCCCCCTGTGCAAGCACCAGGTCATGTCTGACCCTTGGGGTGATGCCCTCTAGAGTTTTCATGGCAAACTCAATACGGGGCGGTTTGCCAGTGCCTCCCCCAGTCATTGCTGTTTACCCACCAGCAAGCTTTTTTACCGACCTCAGAAGGATGGAAGGCTGAGTCAACCTTGAGCAGGTTGCTTAGATTGAACTCCCAGCCTAATGGTCAGAGCTTCAGACTGCATGTCTGCTGCCTTACCACTTTGCACCACAAGAGGCTCTTCAACATTACCATAGAAACAGAAATTTTCCAATAATGGCTGTATCTCCAAGCATCCTGGGAGCAAAAAAAAAAGAAAGAAAGAAAGGAAAGGAAAGGAAAGTGTTGTGACATGTAAATTAATTTATACGCCTCCCTGCAGACCCTTAACAAATTGTAATGAATGACCGAATGCACATTTCCTTGGATTGGTGAATGCCTTGAATTTTTCAGCAATAGCTTCAAATGAAAATAAGACTGTGAATTACAATTGGAAGAAATTTCATTCAACTTGCATGAAATCTTGATGGAATATTAGTTAATGTAGTGCATGTTTTACAAGAAGTATTCACACTGCACAGTTCTCTCACACACACACCCCAACAGACAAAATGTTAATGGTCTGAGCACATTGGGAAAGGAAGCATTCAGGATACAGCTAGCTGTGAATAAAAGTCCAGGGATAACCACCCTTATTTTGAAATACTTTAAACACATTGCCATGGTGAAATATATACAAATGCTCAATATTCCTTGTAATGTTGGACACTATGTTGATTTTTCCAGGAGTTTGCAGGATCAGTTCTAAACTGATATACTCAGAAGTAAAAATATTGAATTAAAAAAGCAACTGAAAAGAATATAGATATGATATTTCTGGAAAAGGTTATGATCAATACAGAGCACATACACAGTATCCTTCAAACATTTACTTTGATGTAAGCTGATCCAAACAAATAGGTCTATGTCAGGCAAACACAGATAGCTTCTTTTTAATTCAATATTTTTACTCCTAGATTACTACTACTACAGTTCCTTGGATAGCAGCTTCCAATTTTGACTTTCTTCCTTTTAAAATGAAAATGAAAAGATTCAATCGTCTTGATTATCAGTACACATACATTTCATTATCACATGTGACAGAACTAATTGCCACTATTTCGTCATAAGACTGTTTTCTGCAGGCAATTAAATCAAGCACTGATGGTACAAGTGATATGAATGACAAAGAGAGCTTTAAGAGGTTTTTATTTTTTTAATGATAAGATGAAATTCCTCTGCTCAAAGTCTTTACAATTTTGTTGAGGCTTGGCATAGTCTACTGGTCTGTCAACAGTCTACTTAAGCAGGTAACCCACATCAATCAGTTATGGAGAACCTTTTAAAAATAAACTGTGAAATGATCACACGGCACGAGCTCATTGGAAAAAGAAATCTCAATGGATAGATATGTAAAGTGAGAAGCTGCATCAGCAGCATCTGTGAAGCCAACAACGCTTGATGACTAATACAACAGCCGGAAGCTGGTTGGCAATGAAGACAATCTGTAGGAGTCACAGAAGTGTTCTTTTGACGTTTATGAATGAGTGAGGCGGCGGCACTGACCCTTATATTTACTATACAATTCAGCTGAAAAGCCTAGAGGGAAAAAAGGTCAAAGCCAAGAACCATCTTTTAAAAATAATGTGGGCCTAGCTCCTTGCAGACCTTCACTGTATCTAGCCCATAAGACCAATGAGTGTGCTTTACTTGAGATCATTGGAAAATGCTTTGTATTGCTAATTGTTATAGCTGCATTTTTTACCAGTCTTATAGAGCTGAGACAGGTATGTTTTTCAAATGTTCATTTAGAGGCTTTAGTTCATCCACAAGGACCCTGTTAATATATATAATGAAGGCTGGTAAAGAGACAATGCTAATAGCACCTCTCTATGCCATACTTGCAGTATTCTTTATTCCAAGCCTGAAATATTTCTAAAGCTTTATCTTTTTAAACTGACTTTCAATTACTGCGGTTAAAGAGCATTCAAGAGGTTGGAATTTAGCTTGGAATTTAGAAAATTTATGCTCTGAAAATTTGAATACCAAGAGGATAGGGCATCTAGATGTTGGATTTTTTGTTTGCTTGTTTAAAAATATGGATCGGCATGAACTGGCTCATAAACTAAAATTCCTCGTGAATTTTGACTGGTGTGTGGTTCATGAAGTCAAGTTCATGACAGGGCAACCGGCATGAACTTTCCACAAACTTTGGTGTTATTTTTGCCAGTACATGAATAGAAATATTTCCAGACAGACTCTCACTGTACAATCTAAATGTTTAACAAACTTGAAAACAGCAAGGGGCAGAATTCTCCAGGCCCGGATTTCTTCCCCTCTGTATTTCAGGTTTATCCACCGCTCTTGTCAGTTCCAAAGTCATCTTGTCACTCTCAATTTTTTTCCCCTTACCATTTTTTTACACAGAGCCTTCAAAATCTCCCATCCCCACTTGAAGTGTGAGTCTTTTTGTGCTAGACATTAATCCAGTTAAACTGGCCTTGCTACAATAGCAGTCGATTCTGCTGGGCACTCTTTGATTGCACTGGTTTTGTTGGGCTTGTAAAAATGCCCCCTCATAGAGACTGTGGTCAAGAATGCTTTAGGGGGGCTTTGGCTCTTGAAAGCTTATACCCTGAAACTCCTGTTGGTCTCCAAGAGCCTGCTGGACTCAACTCTAATTGTCTAAACCAGATTGCTTTGTTTCGGATGGATTTATTCTATTTCTTCTTCCACTGAGCCAATAAATTAAGTGATGCAACTTGAGTCTGGAATGTCTCAATCTACATAGTATCAGGACTAATCTGCATAAATGGGCTTAAAGGTCTTGACTTGTACAGCTCTGTTCTATTTACATTTAAAGCAATATACATTGAAAGCAAGATGACTGATATTTGGAATGCAAATAGCTTAACTTACATCAGGTTTGTGATGCACAAGAGACTTTGGGCAGTGAGTGCATATCCAATATTCGGAAGGACCCCCCCACACACACACACACACACTCCCACATGCCTGACTGCCAAGTTAGATCTACTGGAAATCATAGGATCACTGCAGAAAGACAGGTTCAGGTGTTAAGAAATGAAGAACAGTTACCTAGGTATAAGCTCTGATAAATAGACAAGAATAGAATTTTGAGTAGACCTGTTTAAGATTGCTCTCAAAATTGCACTTGGCTGTTGTAAGAACTGAAATACAAATTCAGCATCATGATCTTTTCCTGGAAGATCATGATGCTGCACTGCCCACCAATAAAAAAAATGAGCAAATTCAACTACAACCAAAACCTATTATTATCAGTCCACATTACTCCTGAATCCTACGATTATTTCACTTGGTGGCCCTATAATTCTGGCAGTAATCTTCTCATTTTGAAATTCATGGCTGCTATTTCAGGGTCAAACCTGTTTAGCATTGTGCAGCTGCACCTCGCAGAGTACAGGGAGGGCAAAAGGAGCAGGGAAGCAGGGGGAAGAGCCCAGATCTCAGATTCAAAAGTAGCAGTCTATCTCCAGCTTTTATGATGAAAAGCTGGAGGATATTTTCATTTGAAAAAACTATAGTCAAAAAGCCCAACATTGTTTTGTCTTGCAGCAACCTTCCTTCTTCTATTGGTGGATCCCAGCAAGGCCAGAGAAGGCCTCCTCCTCTCTCTGCAGTGTCCTAAGAACAAGGAATAAAAACTGGCACTCTGGTATTTAAAGTGGTGCCAGTTGGAGCAGAAATTACTCATACTTCTTTGCCAGCACCCTTGCAGGCAGAGGGTCTCTCCATCCGTAGTTTCTACACAGAGATACTCTGGTTTGACCGTAGTCCATTGGTAACAATGGAGGATGGGGGCCCCTTCTTTGTGGGGCTATAACTTTGACCACATCAATCCAATACTTACCAAGGCAGGTAGAAAAGAGTCAACAGGAGATACCCTATGGGACTAGTGTCTCCAGCATGCTGTGGGACCATTTTACTGGATCATGAACCTCATGAACTGGACCGGTTTATCTGGCCCTTAAAAGTTTGTGACAGTCCACAGTTCATGAATTGGGCTTGCCAGGAACCGAGCCAAACCACATTTCCCCAGTTTAAATAAATAAGTAAATCTTTATTTTTGCATCCCACCCTTCCCGTGAGGCTCAGTTTATGCTCATCTCTAGTTTAAAATATTTCCATGCTGCCTTTCCACCCAGTCATGGTCCATAAGGCAGCAACCAAAAAAAAAAATTAAATAATGAAAAATGTGGTTAAAATTATAATAGCCCTTTTAGCAACAGTTTTTAGAAACTTACTTGCTAAACCAACTAGTAGGATTCACTAGGCAGGGGTTTGTTGTTTTCCTCTATAATCCAAGCATTGTTTGGAAAGCGTTTATTTTGATTTCAAAAAAGTAAGTTGGCTCAAACCTTCAGATTGGCAGATTACACTGAGTTCTCCTTCTGTTTTTTCAGCAGAGTCTGGTGAAATGATAGATGCCCTAAACCAGGACCAGGAGATGGCAATGGGAGGAAGGAATATGCTTAAGCTCTGTACCAATAAGACTGAGATCCTGCTGGGTGGTGGTTGGGCCAACTGGAGATTGCTTGCTGGTTCTGATTGAGGTTCCACACCCCCTTTGGAAAAGCTCTCCTGTGTTGTGAATAGTGCCTTTAAGCAGCTTTATCTGTCTTTTTAAATTTATCATATGGAAGAGTTACACACAGAAAAGATATATAGTAATATAAAATATGTAACCATCATCTAGTTTGCCAACTGTAGCCTTATCTTGAGATGCAGGACTGACCATATTTCCCCATGATCATATCCTAAATTCCCAACTAGTGCAATGTAGTCTATTCAAGGCAGCCAATGAGATGGTTTGGGAACTTCAGACCAGAGCCAGGGAGTTTGAGACTAGAGCCAGGGCTTTCTCTATCCTGGCCCCCACTTTGTAGAATGAACTCCCAGAAGAGATCAAGGCCCTGCTGGGTTTAAAACAATTCCACAGAGCCTGCAAAATAGAGCTCTTCCACCAAGCTTTTGATCAAGGCTAGTGAAGCAACTCTACCAATCAGAGCCCAGAGGTCCCTCCCACCACCAACTATGTCTTGCAGATGGAAAAAAATTAAAACTGCAGAGCAGAAAACAATGTGTGAACAATGTACAACTGCTGCATTGTGGAGCTGAAACATTCTAATTTCCAAGTGTGTTAGATATTTATCCCAGAAAGACGAAAACACTGCAGGAGCTCTAAGAAGCCTATTTGGATGAACAGAGAACTTCAAGAGGAACTAAGAAAGAAAAGGAAAATGTTCAGGAAATGGAGGGAAGGACAGAGCTCTAAAGAAGAGTACCTACAGGTTACTAGGCACTGTAGATCAATCATCAGAAAGGCCAAAGCTGAGAGTGAGCTAAGATTGGCCAGGGAAGCCCATTGTAATAAGAAAAGATGTTTCAGTTATGTGAGGAGCAAACGTAAAGTAAAGGAGGCAATACGCCCACTGTTGGGTGCGGATGGACAAACTCTAACGGAGGATGCAGAGAAAGCAGAAAGGCTTAGTGTCTATTTTACATCTGTTTTTTCCCACAGGTCAAAGTGTTTAGGCACATCTAGAGATGGCCGTAGCCAAAGGATAGTGTCTGGGTGGCAGGTTAACATGGATAGAGAGGTTGTCGAGAGGCATTTAGCTGCACTGGATGAGTTCAAATCCCCTGGTTGGGATGAAATGCACCCGAGAGTACTCAAAGAACTTTCCAGAGAAGTTGCATAGCCCTTGTTCATCATCTTCGGAACCTCTTTAAGGACTGGAGATGTCCCGGAGGACTGGAAGAGAGCAAACATTATTCTGATCTTCAAAAAAAGGAGGAAGGATGACCCGGGAAACTACAGACCAGTGAGTCTGACCTCTGTTGTGGGGAAGATAATGGAGCAGATATTAAAGGGAGCGATCTGCAAACATTTGGAGGACAATTTGGTGATCCAAGGAAGTCAGCATGGATTTGTCTCCAACAGGTCCTGCCAGACCAACCTGGTTTCCTTTTTTGACCAAGTAACAGGTTTGCTGGATCGGGGAAATTCGGTTGATGTCATTTACTTGGATTTTAGTAAAGCTTTTGACAAGGTTCCCCATGATGTTCTGATGGATAAGTTGACGGACTGTAATCTGGATTTTCAGATAGTTAAGTGGATAGGGAATTGGTTAGAGAACCGCACTCAAAGAGTTGTTGTCAATGGTGTTTCATCAGACTGGAGAGAGGTGAGTAGCGGGGTACCTCAGGGCTCAGTGCTCGGCCCGGTACTTTTTAACATATTTATTAATGATCTAGATGAGGGGGTGGAGGGACTACTCATCAAGTTTGCAGATGACACCAAATTGGGAGGACTGGCAAATACTCTGGAAGATAGAGACAGAGTTCAACGAGATCTGAACACAATGGAAAAATTGGCAAATGAGAACAAGATGCAATTTAATGAAGATAAGCGTAAAGTTCTGCATCTGGGTCAGAAAAATGAAAAGCATGCCTACTGGATGGGGGATACGCTTCTAGGTAACACTGTATGTGAATGAGACCTTGGGGTACTTGTGGATTGTAAACTAAACATGAGCAGGCAGTGTGATGCAGCAGTAAAAAAGGCAAATGCCATTTTGGGCTGTATCAACAGGGGCATCACATCAAAATCACAAGATGTCATAGTCCCATTGTATATGGCACTGGTCAGACCACACCTGGAGTACTGTGTGCAGTTCTGGAGGCCTCACTTCAAGAAGGACGTAGATAAAATTGAAAGGGTACAGAGGAGAGTGACGAAGATGATCTGGAGCCAAGGGACCAAGCCCTATGAAGATAGGTTGAGGGACTTGGGAATGTTCAGCCTGGAGAAAAGGAGGTTGAGAGGGGACATGATAGCCCTCTTTAAGTATTTGAAAGGTTGTCACTTGGAGGAGGGCAGGATGCTGTTTCCGTTGGCTACAGAGGAGAGGACACGCAGTAATGGGTTTAAACTTCAAGTACAACGATATAGGCTAGATATCAGGAAAAAAATGTTCACAGAGTAGTTCAGCAGTGGAATAGGCTGCCTAAGGAGGTGGTGAGCTCCCCCTCACTGGCAGTCTTCAAGCAAAGGTTGGATACACACTTTTCTTGGATGCTTTAGGATGCTTAGGGCTGATCCTACGTTGAGCAGTAGGTTGGACTAGATGGCCTGTATGGCCCCTTCCAATTCTATGATTCTATATTTTATTGTTTCAAATTCCACCATTTTGAAATGCTATGTGTTCAAAATGTTCCTTGTATTGTATTATGAAAAATGTTCATTGTAAGCTGCCCTGAGCCACATGGGATAGCAGTACATAAATATAATGAACTTGGCTTGCACTTGCTGACAACTAGAGCTTGAATGATAACTATCAAGTATTGGCTCAAATTTCACTTTTATCCCCAACCTAGGAAACTACTCCACCATCTGCTAATGGATTCTTATGCTTTTAAGAGGTCTCAGCAAATATACCACAAATTCAACATCTTTGGTATTAACTTAGAGTCCTTGACTAATTATGGTGAGGCCCAAATATTATTTTTCCAACCTTATTAACCCATCTCACCACTGGGCATTTATGCTCACGAGGCTAAATATTTTTCCATCTGCCGTGCTATTGGGGAGATATAAAGGGGTTCCTAGAGGACAGACTGTGCAAGTTCTGCTCATCTGATTTTGTACCTTACATTCTATTGCACTACCCATCTGTCACAGATTTTTGACCTGATCTTGACTGATTTTGTGCATTTTTCCAGTAGGGATATTCAATTTTTACTAGAAGACAAACTTCCCATTGTAACACAAAAGGTGGCTGAATTTTTGGCCACGGTTCTGTGAGTCAAAACTTGCACCTGCACAGAATAACTTGTCTCTTATATTTCTTTAGGATGGTGTCTATATAATGATTTTCCCTCCAGTTAATTTTATTAGTAACTAATTTTTAATTCTCATTTTAAATATCCTATAAATGTTTTGTGTAATTTAATTCACATTCCAATTTATCTAGTTATATGCATCATTTCATGTTTAGGTTTTAATATTACTATCACAAATAGCTGTTTAGCCCAAGTAGTCTAAATATATCTGATTCTTATTATATACTTGGATTATTGTTACTAATTACATTAAAGGTTTTTTGAAGATATAATAATAATAACAATAATAGTTATAATAATAATAATAATAATTTCAAAATATGAGGATTAGATGACTAGAAGTTATAGGTTTTTACACAGGCTTTTGGTTTATTTCCAAGCACAAGTGCTGACCTTACATGGCCTGGGACCAGGATAGGTGATGAATTGCCTACTTCTACATATTCAAATTCAAATTCAAATTTATTTAATACAGCACTGTGGCCAGATAAAACAGATAGCGAGAAAAAAACATTTCAGAGTAGAAAATTGCAAAATTAGGGAGCCAGTACAAAATTTAAAATATATTAAATTGTATAATTGAAGCGTACATTATAAAAAATGCATAATAAAATACCTCTAAAAATCTTCACTTAAGCTTAAGTTGTCTTTTCCGTGTGCTAAGCACATGAGCACAAAATTTGGCAACCTGCTTAATAATATGGCCCCTACTATTCCACAGGAGGAATTTTACTTTTTCTTTGTTTGAGCTGGTGGAGGAATTCCTGAGTAATGGAGGATGAATTTATTTCTCGCAGAGCTAAAAGTAGGGCACCTTAAGAGGACATGTTCGATTGACTCTATCTCCCTGGAATTACAGGGGCAGAATCTTTCAGCTAATGGGGTTTTCTTGAAGCGACCCACCAGCATGGCAAAAGGTAACGCAGAGCATCTAGCTAGTGTGAATGCTCTCCTATAGTATTTTGTTTCCAAATAGGAGAGATAGTCTGCAGAGGCTTGAATATATCTGGAACACGGTGGTGCACCATACCTAGGGGAGCGAGAAAGGTCAGTTTGACGCTCTGTGTCCTCAATCCCTTGTTTCACTACAATTTTCGCCTGATCGTACCCCAACCCGAGTAGTGAAAGTGAGGAAAAGCCTAATTTTATATTTTCCCTCTCGGTGGCCAACAGCCACTGGGATTTAAAATTGTCACAGAGGATTGAAGGAAGTAAACCAGCTTCTAAATATGTACCTACCTACCAACTGAGATCTATATTAGAGATCCTGCTTTGTTTGCCCCCGTGTTCTGTGGACAAGTGGATGTGCACCAAAGACAGTGTCTTCTCAGTGCTGGCACCTGTGCTCTGAAATTCCATTTATGTTGAGGCTTCCTAGGTGCCAAGCTTACATGCTTCCAGGTACAATATAGATATGTCCTTATTAAGTGTTTTACATTTCCTATAGTTGGTTTTGACTGCTCCTTCCTTTAATGTTTTATAATATGGGTGGACCTGCAGATACTATTCTATTGTCTCAGGAAAATGCTTTTGTACATCTTGTTCAATATATTACATCTGTACTGGAGCCAGTAAGAGGAGCAAAGAAAGAAAGAAGGATGGAAGGAAGATGCTTCTTTTAATCAAATAACATGTATTCCTTGTTTAAGGGCCAGGTAGACTACAATCAATTTGCGTTCTTAATGTAATCATTTCATCTTTGAGTCTAAACATCCCAGACTGTAAATATTAAATGGTAAGGATGCTCTCCTTAAAGAGATGGCATTTCGGTATATGATCAATTGAGAAATTCATGGAAATTATACTACTGATGAATCAGGACATAGAATCAGTGATGTCTGGTAGTTGCCATTAAGGGCATTTGGAAGAAGACTGTCCTTTGATTGGCATTGCTGCAAACGGGATTTGGCTGCCTTAAGACAGAAGCACTTTGCAAAAGTGACAAATTGCTTTGCAGTAATTTGGGAAATGTTGAAATGTAGCTTGCTAAAATATAACCTTGGAAAATAAATGTGAAATCCAGATAATGTATATGTATTTGCCTTCATAGTCTCCTAAAGCAAAAAGGATCCATCAACCCCATATTTACACGAGAAAACCTTAGTTATTCAAACAGCTTATGAACAGCTTTATTTGTGTTAGCAAGAATGTTTGCATAAGCATGTGGAAGGGGAACAATATGACTACATAATGAGATGCTAGTTCACTTGCTTAAACATGTAACATACTGATGGTCCACAAAGTGAGAGGGGAAAAAATATGCTCAGTCGAAATTTTGGACTTACAAATAAAATAATGCTTGTGTTTGAAAATTTGAATTCAAATACAATTAACTCGATTTTGTCATTTCTAAAATGATTTCAGTTTTCAAGACTTTTGTATAATTGGTCCCTGTCCAACAAGACCAAAGAAATTTACATGTGATTTACAGACTCGCACATTTCTAAACCCCTTTGATTTCATTGGATTTAGAAAGGCACGACTCAACTTTGGATAGCATGATAATTGAGGGTTCCATAGTCCTATGCAATATTATACAAGTCTGTACAGGATTAGGATTCTATCATCTCATATTTCTGAAAAATATGTACATGGCAATTTTCATGTGTCTAAGCACCATTTTCCCTTTGTACACCCATATACTGATTGAAATGAGTTCCAGATCACTACAGTATAACTATTTCCAAGGCCTGCTGCATTGCTACCTAGTCCATTCTGATTTAGATAATCCATAATCATTTAGAACACATATTGCAAAATGGTGGCAGCCACATGCTAGAAGGAGCTCATGAGAATTGTAGTACATGTACACCTGGAGAACTACAGTTTGATCCATTCCAGATGATGTATAAACAGAAAAATCAAAATACAGATTTAAATTTCAAAAAATATTTTAAACAAGTTACAATGTATGCAGCAATCCCAATTAAAATCCCCAACCAAGGGAGTCCTGTAGCAGGGTTTTCCCTCCTCCTTCCAGGAGTGAGGCCAGCTACATAATGAATGTTATTATGGCCCAAAAGCCTGGTGAAATAGCTCTGTCTTATAGGCCCTTCGGAACTGATTAAGGTCCCTCAGGGCTCTGATCTCTACCAGGAGCTTGTTCTACCAGGCTGGGGCCAGGGCCAAAAAGCTTTCGGGACAGGAAGCCTGAGCATATGTTGATCCAAAGATTGTGAATCTCTTGGGGGGCTATAAGGGAAAAGGCATTCCTGCAGGTATGTTGGTCCCAGACCATTTAGGATTTTAAAGGTTATCAGCACCTTGAATCTGATTCGGTCTCCAATCTGGAGCCAATGCAGCTGAGCAAGCGCTGGTGTTGTGTGTGTTTTCCATTGAGTCCCTTTCAGGAGTCATGCATCCTCATTTTGGACCAGCTGAAATTTCCAGAGTAGTCTCAAGGGCAGCCCTGTGTAGAGTGAGTTGCAGAAGTTTAATCTAGCAGTGACCATCACCTGAATCACTCTGGCTAGATACAACTTCAAGAGATAAGGTGCAAGCTGCCTTGCCTGGCACAGCTGGAAAAATGTGCCACCATTGATAAGGTGGGGTCCAAAATCAACTCAAGCTTGTTACATTAGGCACCAGTGTTAGTTATACCCCTTCAAGTGCTGGAAGCTATATCACCCATCTCTCTCTGCCAGCCCACCCAGAGGACTATTGGACTATTCCAGAGGACTATTGGATTAGTTCATCTTCAGCATTGTTCCATTTTTATTTTACTTTCCATATTGATCACTGCTTAAAGATTAATACAGCCAGACTAAGATAAATAGCTGTTAGCAATCTAAGGTTCGCAGCAGTATATGTAAAAATATACTTGCTTGTAAAGATTACAATCTAGAGGAGACACAAAGAACACTTAATTCCGGGACTAAGGTGGCATTGGATAGACAGTTGTCCAACTACAGATGAACTTCTGAAGTTGAGTAAAAGTTTCAACTAATATGAAAGTGAGAAAGTGTCAAAAATTATGGTGGCTTACCCATTCAAGGCTCTCTTTCCTTCAAAACCTAGAAGTAATTGATTGTGGGCAAAGGCAGAGTATATAATATCCAGTTTACAAGACTTTTTAAAAGTGATGGATAAAATCTACCACCATCCCCAACTATTAAATCACATGTTTGACTGGTGTATTGATTAAAGCTAATGTTCATACTGAACACCAGCAGCATTCGAAACTTGTTAAAAATAAAGTTGGGGAAAATATAAATCTAATCCAAAGTTGACCAGTCGAAAGACCTTCATTTTTTATGAAATACAGATTAAAATAACTGAGTGAATAGCTTCCCTGAGGGCTTGGAAATAGCAGCAAAAAAATTAAGTGTCAAAAAGTTTGGCTATTAACAATCTGTAAATAATAATACATCAAGACAGGTAGCTGTGTCACTATGTCTGTAGCTAGAGTCCAGTAGCATCTTAATGACTAACAAAATATCTGAAGAAATCGGCAGTGACTCATGAAAGCTCATACCCTGCCAAAAGTTTTGTTAGTCTTTAAGTATTATTGGACTCTTGCTCTTTCCTGTTTCTATTAATAATAATGTTTCCTTGTCAGTAAATGTACCACTCTAATGGAAAATGCCATGGTCTAAATTGGTTTCACTTACAAGGGATTATCCAAATATATATAAAATCTGGGTCTGATTCATTTTAGTCTATCTAAGAGTTAATATAATTGAAGGTCAGTCTGTTCAAAAATATATGTAACCATTACCAACAATTTCCATGTATTTAACCTTGGTTCTATTAGATATAATTTGTCAGTAACCACAGCAAATAGCTTTGCTTTCTGTGAAGGTGCTAGATTTCAATCTAAATGTCTTTCTGAATTACTTAGCCTGAATATTTTGGAATAACGCTAGACATTCTACAAAAGTATTTTAAAAATTGAAATTAGAAACTTGAAATTGGAGATGTCTATTGAAATCTTGCTTTTAAGAGGTTTCTGAGTGAATGCTATTGTAAGTATAGCATACCTCTGAAATGGTTTTTAGAAAGGGTAAGGCAGAAATTGTATGACAAATCCACTGTCATGTTATGGTTACTTGTGGCTTTATTGAAATCTCTACAATGCCATCTACTTCTTGCTTTCTGAATAAGGATGGAACAAACCAAAGTTACAATGAATAAATGAAACAAATTGAAGTCTTATTCCCCAACCACTAGCTCTTTTACACAGGCAATGGTCACTTTACAGGCTGTCTTCATTTTGAGCTCTTTCTGTGTTAAGTACTCAAATCCCATCTGTAATATGGGATATGCAATAGAGATGAAGCTGTCAAATTATTTTAATTCCTTGCAGTTTGAGACTGTCTGCAGAGATGGCACTGATCTGTCCATTACTTTTCAGATAGAGGTATGGTCTCTTTTTACCATATCTTCTCTGGACTTTGTGGACACACTTTAGCAGAAGGAGTGATAAATTTATCCTTTGGAAAGGATTGGTGGAAACTGGACAAGAAAGCTGTACTCCAAATGGATGGCATACCATAATGAGTTTTTACCCAAACAAGCTAACATTTGTTCAAGGTTACATTGTGATCAGCATGCTCTCCACTCTCTATCCAAGTATGTTTGTATCTGTGTGTGTTTTGTATCTCATTCCCACTTGGTTATCTGAATACTGTACAAAGCCATGACAAGACATATCGGTCAAATATTATCCAGAGAGAAAATCCCACGTTATGCAGAGGTCTGAATCTGCACTCTGTCATGATACCTACTCTGCACGACTGTTCATAGTATTGCAGTCTAATTGTAGAGTAGCATCCTACCTTTCACTTCCAGTTCCCTTGTTTCTTTGGTCCTAACCAGATGTGCATATGGTTATCTGTATCTTGATGTATACCTGTATCCAGTAGCATCATTGAAGTTGACAGCTGAGAAACACTGTCCCATCATTACCTCACATCCATTCGGACTGTTTTCCCCATGGCTACTTCATAGCTGTGGGATCTGGGTGTAATGAATAATAGGCACAGATGCCATTATGTCCTGCCCTATCATTTGCTGATTTTCTTGATCCCAAATGGGGAACGACTGACACAGATACTTGGAGCATCCTGCTTGGCATTTGACGCGCAGCAAAGAAGCATATGGGTAATGCAGCCCTCCCCCAGGAAAATATGTTACTCTTTCTATTCCTGCCTGAAATAAAGCATCAGTATTATCTCTTGCCCCTCCAAGTGGCAAAATGTGTCCCAAAACTTGCATGGGAGCAGACTGTTTGGAAAAATCTCAAAATTCCCCATCACAGCGCTCCGATGTGCATTTCCTGGACTCACTCAGCAGCAGCAAGATTATGATGATGTGGAAACATTGCCCTGCCTGCTGGATTGGGAAACCTAAAGGTAAACTAGAGGCAAGTTCAGTTTAGCAGCTTTATGGACCTTTCTGTGCTTTTCTTTGCCTGGCTTCCTTGTATACCATTTGCCCAGCGGCTGCTTTGCTTTTGGCCAACTTTGTTTCTTTTCTTCACTAATATCATGTGCTACTTTGATTCCAGCCTTGCTGCTGCTGCTTTCCCTGTGTAAGTTAACCAGTTGTTTTTTGCCCTGTGTGTCTGTGCAGAAAGTTCTATCACTTTGCCCTGGTTTTTTTAATGCATTCTCTCCATCCCTGACTGTCCCCCAGTAACATTAACCAACTGCCTGGAAGCAGTGACGAGATGGCTCAAGCAGAGTTGTCTGAAGCTCAGTCCTTCAAAAATGGAGGTCCTGTAGCTGGGTATGAAGGGTCCATGCGATGAAGCATGTCTGCCTACCTGGATGGTATGCAGCTCTCAACGGTTCACTCTGCCAGGAACCTGGGCATGATCTTGGATGCTTCCCTCACCATGGAAGCCCAGGTCACAAAAGTAGCATGACTGGCATTCTACCATCTTCACCAAGCCAAACTACTAGCACCCTACCTGGCCCCAGAACACCTAGCGACAGTGATCCATGTGCTGGTCACCTCTAGATTGGACTTCTGTAATTTGCTCTTAGTCCCCCCTTTTTTTAAGACAGTTTATTTTCAGGTGGAAAAGAAATCAAATAAAGAAATGAGAATGTATGGGATGAAATCATTGGCAGAAGGGAGGAAAACGAATTATACTACATGAGGTGTCCTTCGAGATATTCCCCCTTTTGTCGCCCAGCTGGATGATTTCCTAACCAGACAATCGGCTACACAAAAAGTGGTACAATTATAACATGGTTTCTAGAAGAAGCTTATTTGATTGAAGGTAATGTGAAGGCAAAAGTTTACTAACCTTATTCTAGCTGACTTGTGTTGACATTAAGCATTGGTATTTTGAGTAAAGTACACAGCCAGGGTAATGATTATACTAATAGACAGTACAGGCACAAATAAGGGTCTTCCATCACTAAGCAAGCATTTTCATCTTTACTTGTGCAATCCAAATACCATTTGGTACTGAAGTATGAAAGACTTTAGAAATAATATTTAGAATAATATTAAACGAGCTCCCCTTTTTCTGTTTCATGTTTGTGTCATACTCTTTTTTTTTTTTGGTACTCTAATTCTTTTGCCAGTTGACTTTTTCCAGTGAACAAACATGCACTGATGTCTGTTTTGAGCTGCACAATTAGAGAAAATGGGTAAGGAAAAAGTAATCTGCATACCAGCCAAATTAGTTGATTTTAGCTGTTGCTTTCCCCTTTGAAAGTTGTTAGATCGCGATGAGGCTGATGGTGTGGGAAGCAAAGGTCAAGATCTGAGACCAGATTAGTCATCTTGCAACTTGATAGAATCTTGCCAGGGTCCACTTGAAATACTGAAGTAAAAATAACTTTAAGTTATTTATAGTCACCCCAAGATATGAAGAGGCATGAAAACCACAAGGAGAAATGCCTCTTGGCAATAATGTGGTGCTAGGAAGTGCCATCAAGTCACAGCCAATTTATGGTGACCCAAAGGGTTTTCATGGCAAGAGATGAACAGAGATCCTTTGCCATTGCTTGCCTCAGCACAGGAGTTGCCTCTGGACTTCCCCGGTGGTTTCCTATTCAAATACTAACTTGGGTTGGCTCTGCTTAGCTTCTGAGAGCTGATGAGACTGGGCTATCTTGGGCCATCCAGGTGAGGACAATAATCTAAAAAGATATTTAAAAGAAAAGAAACAGAATATACAGCTATGATACATAGGACCAATGCAGTCATCCTGAACTGTAAATCCTTTGGAAATAAAAGCAAAAGGTAATGAAGTGAAAAAATATGCACATATATAAAATACACACCATTTTATGGACTGTTATATGAGTTAGTGGGAAATGCTGCAAAGTGAAAGCCTATTCCTCCCTATTAGTAATGCTTGAACACCCACTGATTCAGCTCTCAAACAGAGAGACAATTTCTTGTTGTGGTTCGGCTGTTTGTGAACAATAACCTGTTAAGTTATTTTCATGTATTTTAACACTACAGTACAGTTCAGTAGGCTTTATTATTATACATGTTTCATACATGTGCATTCTGAGCCTAATCAGAGTCCTACTTTCCTGCTCCCCCCTACCTGGGGCTGCCATACCCGGCTCAAAAGACAACTGTATAAATCAACAGTTCTTATTATCAGGTCATGGGCATGCGTGCATTTTTGCATGGCCTTCAGACATTTAATTGCCTGATCATCTCCCCTGCTACAAAGATGGAGAAAGACCCCGTAAGGCAAGAAAATGAAACTCTACCACTGCAAGGGAACAAAACTCCAGCTCCACAAAAGCTATTTTACAGCCATTCGAGGCAGATGGGTAACAGGTGAACACATTGAATGTTTGGCTTACAGCTACTGAACCTAGTGAGTTTCGTTGGTAAGTGCACAGCTTTCCTAGTTCCTGCCTTGAAAAGCATGTTGGCTGAATTTATGAGTCAGCCTGTACTACACTTGCCAACCCTTTCTAATTTCAGCTTATGATCTGAACAGAGCTGTACATCGATACAACAGTACATATACACATAGAATCAGAATCATAGAGTTGGAAGGGGCCATACAAGCCATCTAGTCTTAAGCCCCTGCTCAATGCTGGATCAACCTAAAGCATCCAGGATACGTATATGTCCAGACACTGCTTGAAGACTGACAGTGAGTGATAGTCATGATGTGCATAATCATGAACACTGCCTTTTTGTAGTATCCCCAATTATGTAGAATATACTATGCACATAAGTTACTGCTGAGAATGTACCTGGCATCGATAGATTCAGCAGAACCTAGTTCACTCCTCTTCACCCATTCAACCTACTTGCTTTCAAAGGTCCAAGCAGTCAACATAAACATCAGATTACTCTCACTAATGACATACTCTTCCCTGCTGTCTTATTGAACTCTCCTGGATACATTGCAGATCATTTGATTACTCTGTGCAGTAGATAAGCAAGGGATCTTTCTTCAAGAAAATGCCTTCTGTAACAGCAAAACTCCGGTTCTCTAGAATTAGTGCAATACTTTTCTTGTGGAAAAATTACATTCTCATCCCACTACCTAAAACTAGCAAACCAGCCCTGATAGCTTGCACTGAGATGGTTTGTGCTGTGATTTTGTCAGTATCAAGGCACCTGTTAGCTAGTGCACATGTTTGATGTCTATTGGCCTTCCACTGATCATCTGAGTGCTAAGAGCTGCAATAGTAACACTAACTACAATGTAAAATAAGTTGGTGGTTGACTTAAATATCCCTGTGTTTACTACGCTGTACCAAAACATCATTATGCATTAAATGGTGACACTAAATACTAAGACTGAAATATAGACATTTCAGAGAGCAGTTACATTTGTTGTCTCTGGCTGAAACACCAGATTAGAGAAATCTCAGTGGGTTTGTCACACATCCAAAGAATGAAAATCTTAAACTCTGCTGATTATTAAATCCAGCTGTTGGTTAGCTAAAAGTGTATACATTGTTTTCTTTCTTCTTCTTACTTGCAGTGCTTAATATATTAAATCTTTACCATTGTAACAGACATTTTAATACAAAGGTTTAGAGGACGTATTTTTAAAATAATTATTTGAAGTGAATATGCTTGTGGAAATTGAAGGCATGGTTAGGAAGTAAAAACAGATTTTGAAAAAAACCCACTGAAAATAATCCAATTATATGATTTTGCAACTTATGGGAAGTTGTAGAATGATGGCGGAAAAGAACTGATCTGCACAAAAGACCTCAGGTCTCCAGGAACATATGCAATGGGTTACCACAAAAAATAGATATCCATGAACTTTGAATATTTGGCCTATGACATTACATATCTGAAGAGTCCCACTTGAGTTAGATTGATATTGCGAAGATGCTTCCAATGTAGGAAGCAATCCTAAACAGGTCTGCTCAAAAGTAAGCCCCATTTTATTCAGTGGAGCTTACTCCCAGGAAAGTGTTTTTAGATTGCAGCCATAATATCCTAATCACAAACTGAGATGAAGCTCCTTATGTTGTTGGCTCCCATTCTTCCTATTCCCTGTTCTGTCTATTCTGATGTGAACATTTACACAGTAAACTCAAGATTTGGGGGTGGGGGACATGCCTTTTAGATGCAGAAGCTCTGTAAAGGGCCATGTATACTGAAAGCACTTTGTAATTGCTCCTTGCTCATCATATGGATTTGGAGAAGGTAGCAAGCAACGAGTTGATGACTAGATCTTTTAATGTGTGAGGGAGGAAAGCAATGTCATCTAATGTAGTGATCCCCAACCTGTGGGCAGCGGACCACATGTGGTCCCTGGACTAATTGGAGGTGGGCCCCGAAGGACACCTTCTCCCCACCCCCGGCCCTTTACTTCATCCCCCCCAGCCCTTTACAACACACTTCATTGTTGTGGCGTGTCTGTATCTTATTTTGAAGGGATATTTAAACATTACCATAGCGATCAGAGAGTGTTAGGGCAGTGGTTGAGAGTAGAGGAGTAAACTACCCCCCCCCCCACTGGGCCTCAGTAAAAGGCGTTGAGTGATCCCCGGTGATAAAAAGGTTGGGGACCACTGATCTAATGCATTACCCCAAAAAATCTGATGTCAGAGGATGCATTTTTAATGAAAATATTTTTGTATTTGAGAAAATATTGATTTCAACTCCTTGATTTAGGTACCCTATTAGCAATTACTATGCAATAAATGTAAAGAAACTGTGATCATTTTCTAGTTCCTGCCAATTTATGTCATTCTCCGTAGATTGTTTCAATGGATGCTGAGGACCACCTGAAACACAAGCTACAATGAAAGTGACCTTTTCCAATTTTTAAAATCAAACTGGAGGTAGAAACTTGGGGTTAAATCGAAGGGTGTTTTGGGGTGTTTTTGTTTGTTTTTGTTTTGTTTTTTTTGCTTCTCCAAATGCCATCTGCTCACTTTTCAGTGAAGGGAGTGTGTTTCTAGATAATTTCTATAAATAAAATCTCTATTAACAACTCAATTGATTAAGTCAGAGTTGTGCATTGATTCTGCCCATAACATCAGACCCTCAGTGAAGGATAGCTTGCAAAGAGTGATTTACCTCTCCCTCTTTTTTTAAGAGCAAGGCAGTTGGCAAGCTGGGAGCTAGTGCTGTTCAATATACGTCCATGTGGATTCAACAAAGATTTCAAGATGCTTCAACAGCTGAAACTCTTGGGAAGAAGTATCATAGCAGCCAATTCTACCTTCCAGTAAATCCCGGCAGAAAAAATGGAAGGCACTTTGTATTCCTTTACAGTTCAGCACTAAGGAAATAAATGTTTCTGGCTTGTTTGTTTTTTTTTCTGAAGAGATTACTTAAATCTCAAGTGTAGTCAATGCTAAGATTTTTCTTTTTTACAGTAATACCACCCAAAAAATACATACAATGTCTACTACAAGAGGAATAAAAGGGGAAAAGAAACATTTTAAACAGTTTAAAATTCAATTTTGAACAGCCTTGGGCTTTAGGAATCTTCAAATGTTTTGTCGAATCTGTCTAACACTGCTTTGCTCATAGTCCTTACACTATTACATTTCAGACAAAGACCTCCACACCTCCAACTGGGCTTACAAGGACAATGCAACCCACAAAGGAAAGCAGGGGAAGTAGCTGGCCAAAGTCATGGCAAGCAAAATCATTCATGCTTCTCTTCCTGTATCTGCACTGTGCATTGCTGCTTCCCCTTCAACACTTGCTAGGACTAAGTTTGTACAACATAGATGAGGTAGAATGTATGCTGGTATTAGGGTTACCAGCTCTTTGTTGGGAGTAATTGGGAAATACCTGAAGATCTGGAGGGTGGAACCTGTAGAAAGCAAGGTTTGGGGAATGGAGGGAACTCAGCTGTGTATAATGCCACAAAGTCCAGCCTCCAAAACACATTTTTTTATACAGGAGAATTAATCTCTATAGCAGAGGTGGCCAAACTGTGGTTACTCAGAATGGCAGGTGCAGCGAAAACCCAAATGCATGCATTTCTGCTCTGAACAGCCCCGAATTAGACCCCATTAGACCCCACTTGAAAAGATGGAATTGGGTTTTCTGAGGATTCGTTTGTGATGAGGGAAGTGGGGGAGCAATTTAGGTCTGTTCCTGAAGAAGCAGATTTCAGTGCGGAAACGTATGAAAAAGTCAACCCTTTAAAAATGCAAATCCAAATGATATAACTAGTGCGAAAACAGTCTCCCCTTGCCCATATTTTTCATTTCATTGAAAACCCTTCAATACTGCCTTACACATGAATGGATGCACTTGCACATGCAGGATCCCCCTGTCCCGGTGCTCATAACTAACTTGGCTGAAGCTGCCACAGGATTTTTATAGTTCTTAAAGTGATTGCCAGCATACAGTCACCTACCCTTCCTGTCCCCACAACAGACAGCCTGTGAGACAGGTGAGGCTGAGTGAATTCTAGGAGAAACTGACCAGCCCAAGGTCACTCAACTGGCAGCCCCAATCAGTACTGCCCACTAAGGCAGAAAATGTCATCCAATTACGACTGGTGTGGGTAAGTCCTCTTCTGGATATGAGCCCCACACCTCCAGTGGAGTGCATAAGCCAGCATTTGGCACAGCTGTTTACAATTTCAGCTGAGCCCCTGGAAGCCCCGTTTTGCTGCTTGGAACTCACAGGGCTCTTTTCCCATCCACAATTATGAAGCATGTTTAGCCTCCAGTGCAACTGAATCAGTCTGTGTTGTGTTTGTGAAACAGGTACTGAGGGTGTTTGTTGTCCAGTTAATGAATTCATAATGATTAAATGGCAGGTATCATGATTGGCACAGGTCTTCTGTGCCTCCCAGTTTATTCAAAAATATAAAGCAGTCTGCATGGAACATTTTCCTGCAATTGCATGCTGGGTATAGAAAACTCCCACAAGGGATCATTTCCTTTATTAAATCAAACATGATTTTTTTTACCAGTCTGCTGCTCTGCCTTTCAGTCATATGACATGAATTTGATTACTACAGCATCCCGTGCATTAAATCAAATACAGTGCTAGGGAATAAGCACGGATGTCCTGTGCAAAATTTGGAGATTGAGGTGTCCTGCATGGCCTTCTCACTTTCTGTCAAAAGGAAGCCAGTTACTGTCAGTCTTTTTTTTTTCTTTTTTTTTCAGAATGGCATTTTCTTCCTCAAGATTTTTTATATTGGGTGAATGTTTTTGGGGGAGTGGGCCAAATATTGGCACTGACGGTTTTTAATAGTCTGCATTGTGAAGAACTAAATGGGTTTGCAATAGCCCTCTTCAATTAGCATGTGAACCCAGACCAAATGAGCACAGTGCCTGGTGACTGGCTTCTTCTTGAAGAACTATTTCCACCCAAGCCCTATTCAAAGGGCTTGTCAAGAATGACACCTTGGCCAGACATCATTTGGTCTTGTTCAAGGCTACCCTTTTGGTCAACACCTTTTCAGAGCAGCATTGGACTCCCAAAGGAAAACACAGCACTGCTGTATGTGAACTTGTTATGAATTCTGCAATGGACACTAAATGGTTAATGCTTTGAAAACCTTGAGTGACAGGAGATTCAGATAGAATTCAACAGCTGAGAGTGGCAGTTAAGAGTGGCAGTTAAGGATGACAATTGAGAGTGGAATGGGAAGAGTGAAAGGGAGTTAAGCAGAGGGAGAGGATCCTGAATGAGAAAAGTGGGACAAATAGCTCTTGCCTAAGGGAAATTGTTCCTGGTAAACAGGGATGATTCCTTTCGAATGATTAAGAAAAACTTGTCTGAATGTCCTGTGGACCATACAAATCCCCCGCCCATTTTCTTTTGCACACCTCTTGCTCATAGCATCCTTCATCACAACTGGAGTTAGGCCAATATTTTCCATAATAACAGGCACACCTTCCAAGCGGTTTTGAACCTTACCTACTTTTGAAAGTACAGCTAAGTTCTTCTCTCTAGTCCCCAAGGTTCCTAGTGGCTGTTTGAGAAAGGTACAGGATTGTAGCTGCCTTCTTTTTCTTCATACCATGCAAAAAAAAAAAAAAAAAACCTTCCAGACGCCTGCTAGGCAACTACAGGGATCCAGATAATGAGCTCTCACTCAACTGTCTCATCCTGGGCCTATTCTGCACACAATAGATAATGCACTTTCAATGCACTTTAGAAGTAGATTTTTCCTGTTCTGCACAGGAAAATCCAGCTGCCAAAGCACATTGAAAGTGCATTATCCTGTGTGTGCAGAATGGGCCCTGGTCCCAGGAAAAGGGGCAGGACAAGAGTTTTGCACTGTGTAGTCAATTTAGAGATGGGGATTAGTAGCAGGCCTTAAAGTGAATTGTTATTTCTTTTTAAAAGTTTAAAACCACTCCAAAGAAAATGCTTTCACTCACACACACACACACACACACACACACACTTCTAGCAGTCAATGGCTTTGCATTTCAAAAGTCCATCCTAAACATGGAAGAAAAACTACCCATGCAGTAAATGGCCAGCATGTTTTTATAAAATGGATTGCCATACACATCATAGCCTCGGGTCATACTGTTTGTATGCTAACACAGTATATTTAACAAGCAAAGACCTGGATTAACTGTGAGGCCAGCAAAGTGCTGTTGCACCGGGATACATCAATTTTACATATCTGGCCATGGAGACTTCTCATGAGACAGTTGTAAGTTTCTCTTTGGAAACCACAGATAAAGCTAGGGATTCATTACCATAAACTGTTGCAGAAGTCTCCCAGAAACCAAATATCTTCTGTTGCGACTGTCCTATTTAAAATTTAAAACATGTGCCTGTGAAAGAAAATCTTCCCTGGCTCTCTGGACAGTCTGCTGAAAAACTGAATAATTTCTAATGCGGTTGACAGGTAGCCAGTTTCTCTCTGAAATTAGCATAGTTCAGTATTAGCTCGAAAGGACACATTAATATAAACTGCCAACATAAAAATATTTATTAAAGAGCAGTAAACAATCTGCTTACCCAACTATAGATGGTGTGCTATATTTGCTGAGAGGCTCGAAATGATCGCACTATGCAAACCACCCAAGCGAAGAGATTTCTTAAAGGAGAACTGTAAACAATCTGGTCTCGCAAACAGGCAGCTAAGGTGTATGATATGAACAGCTGCACAATGTTTATGCAAAGTTTTTAATAATAAAGTACCATGTGTTTTCTAGGAGCAAGGCTTATTTAAAGAAACATGTTATAAACTCAGCAAGACCACTCTAACAATAAAACAAGCAGAAGGGGAGGTGTTCCTTTATGGACATTTCAGAGATCAGAACTGCAGAAGTATGACATTCACCAGGGAGAGAGAGTATCAGTTTTATGCATCATTTTCTGACTATTTTATTACCTAAGAGTTATTACCTAACAACCAATAGGCTCTCTTGGAGTTCAGGAACAGGTGGTGACACAAGGTGATCAAATGGGCCTAGGAAGTAGGGGAAGAAAAGGTAGTTGGATGAGTTGGTGAATGGACGAGTGGCTGACCTGGTGGAAAAGGGGAGCTGGGCCTGCAAGCAGCCTTTATGCCTTCTGGAGGGAGAGGGCTAGAACAGATGTAATCTATAAAAGATAAACTCCCACAGGTTGCTGGAGAGGAAATATGGTATGTGCTTACAGAGAGATGCTGACAGTGAGAGTGGAGAGCCAGTTTGAGGGATGGAGAAGGAACAGGATTCTGGGAATAAATGAGAATTGGAAGCACCATTGGGAAGGTGGATTGCCATCAAAGGGGTATGGGGGTCCTCAAGGCCAATCACATTCAACTACATGCTGGTGTCAACACTGATATATGAAATCAATTCTGATTATTCTTTTGAGGTAAACACTGAGGGCCTTTTCGCACAGGGATCTTTGTTGCAAATTGTTTGCGGAATGAAAAATCGCCATTTAAAATAGTGGAATTCGTCGTTATGCATACCTGCCTTTGTAGTGGAATCAGTTGCGTTTTTTAGCGTTTCCCACAGGCTTCCGGTCTCGGCAGAAATCGCTAGAAAGGAAGCGCTATTGCCAAGCTCGTCCCGCCCCTGGCCGTCAAGCAGCCAATGGGCAGCCGTTAGCATGCTCCCAAACAGCCCCTTTCCCTTTAAGAAAGGTTTAAAAAAAAAAAAACAACCCATAGCAACGAATCTAGGTAGATTCGTTGCTACGGAGAGACCCATCCAGCTGCCTAATGTGAGCTGTCGTTTGATTGTATGATCGTTTGCACGCTGCCTCGAGTGATAAAAAAAAAATCCCCCCCCCCCTCTCACGGGCCCGATTTTCGGCTGAATTTATTTGTAAAAAATAAAGGGACTTTATTTCAGCAAACGGGCTTTTCAGTGGTTTGTGCTTAGTGACTAAAGGTGAAGGACTGAAGCCAGGGAAGCCTCTAAACAGAAAGAGGCTCGCCGGTGCGTTTATCCCCGCTCGCTCGGAGAAAAAAAAATGGCGATCGCTTCGCCGGAAGTTTGGAGGAGAGAGCCAGGGGGAGGGACTTTGAAGAACCAGCAACAATGGTAACGCACAGGTCTTTAGCGCTACTGTTGCAGATTGGTTGCAGGAGTGTATCGCTATCCGGAGGGTGAATCCACTTTTCTGGATTCCCCTGAAAGCGCCACAACGAAGCGCTTTTTGCTGATTGGTTTCAGGATTGTTGCAGATTGTCTACGACGTCGTGGGTTATGGCAAATTAGTAGCGTTTCCAAATAGCAACCATTCTGCTACTTTGAAGCCGTGCGAAATGGCCCTAAGCAATCACTGAAAAAACTTTCAATGTGAAGGCGGGAAGAACATTTCAATGCATGGTGAGTGACTGACTATAATTTTCAATGTAGATTTAGCAATTGATATGAACACCAAAATTAAATATTAAAGCAGTGAATGCTTTAACCTGAGGCCTAGTTTTCACCAAGAATGTACTTTTTTTTGTATTTGCTCCCATATTAACAACAATCATATGTTACCATAAAAACTGGAAGAATCAGATATACAGTTCAGTTTTTTGTGATCAAATGTCCTCTGTAATGGAATATAGTGCTAATTTTTAATAAGTTTAAAAGGCCTATGTTTTTGTAAAATAGACTTCCTGGAAGTAATTTGGTTTCCAGATTCATATTATTATTATTACTATTATGCCTTTTAACACTTATTTCCTTTGTGCCAGAATATTTTCAACAGCTACTGATTAGAATTGCAAAAAAAAAAAAAGGGGGGGGATCATGTTGCTGTGAGAAAAAATGAAGGCTTATAATTAATTCATTTAATTCAGATGCATATCCCCAGGCACATGCAGGTAATATATTTAGAAAAGATTAAATGATAAATACATTCAACAGTTGAGGCCCCTATTGAGTGGCAGTTGTAAAGCTAGTTCTGCATGCAAGAACTGGTGCCCCCAGATGGGGATTTATGCTCCCCCCACTGCCACTACTGGTGAACAGATACAATTACCTGCAATCGCCCTTTCATGACACTTGTAGCTATTATTTGTAGCTATTACTTCCATATCAGGTTAGCATTCAAAAAGTAAGTGACGGTACTGAATTTCAGGAATAGATTGTTTTAGTTCAAAATCCCATTTTCTGATGGGATTTTTGAACTGAAACAGTCTCTTTCTGAAAATCAATACCGTTACTTACCTTTTGAATATGTGATTTTCTGATATGGGAACTTCCAGCTTGGGAAGCAGATGTGTTTTTTCCCAACCATACTGACAAAATTCAATAGAATTATTGGTTAATGATGACACCTGTTTTTGTGTCAACAGCATATAAATAATGGAAAAGAAACAAGTGAACAGAGAATTCCGGTGGTGAAACTGGGTAAAAAAAAAGACCTACAATTACAACATATAAAAACAAAAAGAAATGAAAAGAGATATGCTAAACCTCTAGTGGAAGACTGTTTCTGTCTCTAGATCTTGTAGCAACAGAGGCTTTTTAAATTTACTAGGCATAGCACAATAATGGCCAATGTTATATCCTGGAAATTATTTTCAGAAACATCAAAATATGCTCATTGCCAGTGTTTGCTCTTTTAATCTCTAATAAGAAAATATTTGAAGATTTCCCTAGTTGAAGTTTTGGTTTGGCCTTCGCCAAGCCTCCAGGTCTATACTCAACAAACATTGCCACTTTATATTTCTTGAACAGATGGCACCATTGAAAGGTACCAAAGGGAGTTCACATGCATGCTCATAATGAAAGCAACACCAAATAATGATTCTAACATGTCGGCCTCTGTATCATTTCACTTCATGTTAAGTATATATTTTCATGTTAAGTATATATAACTTCCGGCGAAGCTATCACCATTTTTTTTTCTCGGAGCGAGCAGAAAGCAACGAACCAGCGAGCCTTCAATCACCCAGCGAGGCTTCTCCAGCTACAGTCCCTCCACAGAAGTGCTTTAAAGCTCCCCTAGGTCCCCAAGCACAACACAGTCCCATTTGCAAGTTCCCTTTATTTTTGGCTGAAAATCGGGCCTGCTTTGGGGGGGAATTTTTCTTTTCACTCGGGGGGGGGCATGGTAACGATGAATCGCCAGCTCACACACCAGCTGCCAGCTAGATGGGTCTCTCTGTTGCAGCGAATCAAGGCATATTCGTTGCAACGTGTTTTTTTTTAACCTGTTCTTAAAGGGAAAGGGGCTTTCCCGGGGTATGATAACAACCTCCCATTGGCTGTACGTTTGAACTAGAATGGTGATGCAAAGTGCAATAATGTCTCCACCAGAGTGCTCTGGACCTGTTGTGGTATTGCAATGTTGCATCGTTATACTATTTATTATATTGTTATACTGTTATACTGTTATATTGTTATACTGTTATTAATTACTGTATGTTTTTAACGAAGACTGTTTCATGTATTGTTGACTAGTTTAATGTAAACCGCCCTGAGCCTTCGGAGAGGGTGGTATATAAATCTAATAAATAAATAAATAAATAAATAAATAAATAAATAAATAAATAAATAAATAAATAAATAAATACACCAACTTACGGTGACCCTGTAAAGTTTTCAAAGCAAGAGACTTTCAGAGGTGGTTTGCCATTCCCTGACACTGTATTGTGACCTGGATGTCTTTGGTGGTCTTCTATCCAAGTACTAACCATTGCCAGCCCTTTTCAGCTTCTGAGCTCATTACAAGATGAGGCTGGCTTGAGCTATCCAGGTCAGGGCAAAATTGGAATAGATCTTATTAAATCAGATAAATTGGGAGAATATATGACAGATGCCCCCAAATTAACCTAGTTTTATGATAAAATGTGAACAAATTACTATATTGACTGCCTTGGAGGATAAAAATGTAGTATAGATAAAAATTAGCAACCTTAAAGGGAACGTCCTCTGTTTCTCCCCAAAGACATCACTAAGTATTTCATAAAATTATTATCTCCTAACACCCCACCATGACATTACATAATTGCAAAACAGGTTACTTGAAAGTCTAGATAATAGTGCATGTGCAAACCAAGATCTAGAGTTTTGGGGAACATGAGAACTGGGGTGCTATATGTGCTCATGGCAAGAACTAGCATGGGAACAAATTATATGTTTCTGGGCCTGAATCATGAGGATATATGCCTTAGAGCCTTCTCCACTCTTTTGGTAATCCTTGCAATGGAGTTACACAAGCAGGTTTTCCTGGAATATATTTAGTTGGATTTATTAACAAACAGAGAGATGCCATTCTCTTTGCTTATCCTTAGAGGCTCTGATGCAACTGAATACGAACATCAAGCCTGTTGAGAAAGTACAGTGTGAATGGAAGAATTGTAGAATAAGTGGCTTTGGCATATACAGTACTTCCATTGACAACCAATCTGGAAACTGATCAGATATGAATGGAAGACTCTAAATCAGGTTTTCTTGTCTTCAGTCAAGTCTGGATTTGCTCCAGGAGCTAATCTGATGTCAGTGAAAGAATTATACTGTATTCACTTGGAGATACTCTTGCTGTAAAAAGCTGTTTGTCTGGATTTTAATTGAGCAACCAAAAGCAACGAGTATATTGTGTTTTTAAAGCACCTCTTGAAGCTTCCTTAAGAGAATGTTTCAAAAACAAAGATTAGAAGTTAAAATGGATGTTGTTAAGAATTTTTCTTAACACATTACACTTCTTTTAATTTTTTGGTTGAGGTGTTTGCTTTCATAAAAAGAGTTAGCTTTCAAGTGACTCAGTACTTGTAGGTTTTAATTCATCCAAAGAAATTTCCCATGAGGTGAGGAGGGCATCAGGGTGAACTAAAAACAAATTCTTTGTGCCTTGGCAGAAGAAAGGAAGCTAAGTTACAGGATTGAGGAAAAACAAGATATAACTTCCAACCTGGTGGAGCTGCACAGGAATGGCTGACCACATCCCACCAAGCTCATCTTTAGGGGAGCCTGAAAGGATGAGTAGTGCAGGCACAGTCTTGAAGCTTGTCCTCTTAGACATTTCCATAAGAATGTGCCAGAACCACATTCCAGCTGTTTGTTTGGGTAGAACATATTAATTCCCCAACCTTTATTCCTTCTAAGGCTGACTTCATACCTAAAGCAAACTGACAGAAAAGGAAAGAAGAACTATGAAGGCAGCCCCGTCCTTTTGTTACAAATACCAGTCAGGCATCTAGTCTAAATTCTTCCCTGGCCTTGTAAACTGTGAGAAAATGTCCATAAGAAACAAGCAAGCATGTGTAACTGTGCATCTCCATCGGGGGTGGGGGGAGAAGGGGAGGCAAATTGAGAACAACACTGTTCCTCAGCCCCTTCAGTGGGCCCCAAATATAGCAGATAGACTGAGCCTTCCCTGTTGCCTTCCCAGGTAGACCATTGACCCTACTCAGTCTTTAGGCTAATATGTATGTAAACTATGCATGAGTAAAAGGTGACCAAATATGTCCTGGAGAATTCCTGGAGATTTGGGGGCGTACTAGGGGGGGGCAGAACTTGAGGAGGGAAAGGAGTTCAGAAAGGTGATACCCTAAAAACCACTTTAGTACAGTGATTAAGAGTGGCATCCACTAATTTGGGAAATCTGCCTTGATTCTCCATTTCTCCTGCGCATGCAGCTAGCTGGGTGACTTTGTGTCTGTCTCAGTTCTGTCAAAGTCTCTCAGACCATTTCCACATGGGGTGAAATGGCCAGGTTGGCGCTCATATGGCAGCAAGACTAATCCCCACTTTCACATTATGTCAATGTTAGTCCTGGCTTGCTTTAGGCTGCTCGTTGCCCCACGGCAAGTGAACGTGAATATTTCTGTATTCCCTTTACTGCCACAGGTGCCAACGGGGCCTATCCAAGCACAGGCCTGTGTGGAAGGGGAAGAGCTGGGCCTTCCAGGAGCTATCCTTCCCTTCCCTCAGTGTCCTAGAAGGGACCAAAAATGCCCCTGGCAATTCTCCAAAGCTTCATGGTGGCTCAGAGCTAAATAGGGCACTTTTAAAATTTTCATGAAGGTGGGATTGCATCATTATGCAATCCCACCTATGTGGAAATAACTCCCCCGCCTCCTCCCCATGTGGCATGAAACCCAGATGCTCATGTGGAGGTGGAAATCCAGGGTGAGTGGAACCCACCACTGAAAACTGCCCCCCCCCATGGGACACAGGAAGGATCGGACCAAACAGTCCCATTGCAAGCTCCTGGTGGCAGCCCAGCACAGCTGCCGCCATGTGGAAAAGGTATCAGCCTCACCTACCTCACAGGGTGTCTGCTGTGAGAAGAGGAAAGATAGGCAATTGTAAGCTATTTTGAGCTTTTTGGTTAGAAAAACTTGGGAGTACAACAAACCCAGTCATCCATCTTTTAAACTACTGTTTCCTCCAGGGAAATTGATTACTGTATTCTGCAGACCACTTGTGATTCCATGTGAACATCAGGACCCATCTGGAGATTGACAACTGAGTAAGACTACCACTTCTATGGATTAGGATTGAGATCTGGGTGGGTATTGTTTGGTAGCAGAAGCAAAGTCTAGAACCTTTACATGTGCCAGTGCAATGAAGTATTTGTTGTCTTAATTTCTGCTATTAGGATATAACAGTTTAAGATGGTAGTAAATGAATGCTGTGGTTCCTTCTGGTACATTTATGGAATCTTATTTTACATTCTGATCAGGAGAAGATCTTACATCCATGCAATATGATATCTAGAGAAAATTGCATCCCAAGCTTGAAAATTGTGAATTTCAGTAACTTCAATAGTTTTTGCAAACATTTATAATTTTGAAAATGTGGTATTAGAATAACTAGATTTTTTAAAACCTGGCCTGCTGCTGTGTTATTAGCAGCAGCTTGATATGAAGGAATTATCAAAGGTAAACATGTTTTTGTTGCTTTTATAGTCAAGAGTAAAAATAATCCTTCTGACAAAGCCAGAAGAAAAACTGTTGGAAGACAGGCCTAAAAGAGACAAAAACAGGATGCCACTAGTGGTTACATACAGCTCTCAACTCAAAACTGTGTTCAGTTTTGGGCACCACAGTTGAAGAGGGATGTAGACAAAGTGGAGCATGTCCATAGGAGGGCAACAGAGATGGTGAAGGCTTTGGAGACCAAGACATATGAGGAAAGATTGTTGGAGCTTGGTCTGTTTAGCCTGGAGAGGAGATGACTGAGAGGGGATCTGATAACCATCTTCAAATATTTAAATGGCTGCCATACAGAGGATGGAGCAGAGTTGTTCTCTCTTGCCCTGGAGGGATGGACCAGAATCAATGGGATGAAATTAATTCAAAAGAAATTCCGTCTAAACACCAGAAGTTCCTGGCAGTTAGAGCGGTTTTTCAGTGGAACAGGATTCCTCGGGTGGTGGTGGGTTCTCCATCTTTGGACATTTTTAAACAGAGGCTAGATAGCCATCTGATTGAGAGGCTGATTCTGTGAAGATTCAAAGCGGTGTCTGTTACAATAGATGAGCGATAGGGTTTTGAGTGTCCTGCATAGTGCAGGGGGTTGGACCATATGACCCAGGAGGTCCCTTCCTACTCTATTATTCTATTATTTGATGATTCTATGAAAACAGTTCAGTGCATCATCACCGACTTACAGCCTCAACTAGAAAATGTTCTGGGGGGCAAACCTTTTCTTGTGCACAGACAGCCTCCCAATTTCAAACAGCTCCTCACCGACAACAATGCAACATCTAATTTGAACATTGACAATGGTACCAGAGCTTGAATTAAACCCAGATGCCAACTTTGCTGCCACATACACTCTAGTAACACAATCACTGGACCTAACACCATCACCTACAGCATCAAAGGCTTATTTACATGCTCTTTTTCTAACTTTGTATAGGCCATTAAATGCTCTCTTGTTCTCTACATAGGACAGAAAGGTCAAACCCTCTGCCAAAAAATAAATGGACACAAGTTAAACATAAAAATCAAAGGATTGAGAAACCTGTAGGGGAATGCTTCAACCTTCCAGGACATTCAGTACAGGACCTCAAAGCAGCTGTTTTATTGCAAAGGAACAAGAACAGACTAGAAATGGGGACTGCAGAAATGCAAGTTATTACAACAGTCAAAACAGTGGAATACCCAGGACTCAACAAGACATTGGTTTCTTATCTTACTACTTATTTTAATTTCATTCAACTCATATAGCCCCTCTTCTTTTTATTTTATTTGGGACAATGAGACTGTTATGTGATGTAAATAAGTATGTAATTCTATTTAGAATTTAACTCTCTGTTCTCAGGACAGAATAACAAACTCAGCATGGATTGTCACTTGTGGGTTTGCCTCCGTGCTCGGGTGGAGATGGATGGGGCTAACAATATAAGTCGCTGTTAATTACTTTTTTTCACAACTGGGGAAGTGGCTGCCATTAATCACCAACTTTACATTTTCATTGCCCCAATGGTTTTGTGAATGACAGTTGAATCCAAAGGACTGCTTTTCTAGCAAAGAATGATCATACTGCATGTTTGGGCTTATGCTCTTTACTAATTTGTTACTAATTTGCTTTGTTATTATCTCTGTACTCTTATGATCCCTGTTCCATTGTCTGAGGAACTGTGCTTGCACTTAAAAACTCATGCCTTGAATAAATCTGTGTTGGTCTTAAAGGTGCCTTTGGACTCAACTTTTGTTGTTTTAAAACTTACCCATACTGTGGGGGACCCAAAACAAAAGATGACAGGTACCACTTTGGACACATTTCTCATTGTTATATCTTACCATCCATACTAGCTTACTTTCATCCTTATTTGTAGAGGATGAAGCACAAGAGTGAAGTATTCCAAGTATAGGCATAGGTGGTGCCTATCACCGCTTCTCAGTTTTAAATTCCCTTCTCCCAGAGCTGCTTTTCATTTTAAAGAACAGCAACAGGGCTGTCATGAATTTACACATAACATCATTTCCTCCTGAAATGAAGTGTAATAACAGGTAAATGCGTTTGCCTCCAATGTTAGTTATCCCTTGTTGAACTTGCTCTTTGCTTTCTTCCACTTCCTCCTCTTCTTTCTATTATAGGCACCTGTCCAAATTCAGATTGTTAGTTCCTTGGGGTATGTGAATCGTTTATCCTTTGTTGCTGTTGTTGCTCCTCTTGCCAAGGAAAATTCAACACGTTCTTTATGCTGATGGTGTAGATAGCTCATGAAAAACTTGCCCATTTTCCAAACAGGACAGCTTTCCCAAGAATAAAGACCATCGTTTATTTAGTCATCACAAGTGTATCACTTCACTTCAAACCTAAGCACAATTCTTTGTAAGCACCTTTATATTCAGGGCTGGATTTTTATGGGAAGAGTAGACAGTGGGGCCCTCTGGTGTTTCTATTCTGTGAATATTTATATTTAAAAACTTCACCACAGTTAGCATATATCTTTCAGCTTAAAAAAAAGAGTGCTGCAATATGTACAGGAAGGAAGTAGAGTGGCTAAATATTTAGTTTTTTATGATGGAAATTTCTAACATGGAATGCACTCGATCCTATACTTTTTCAAAATCTGAAGAAGCTCATGAGAGCTTATACCTTTTTCTTAGTCTTTAAGATGCCCCTGGCCTCTTGTTCCTTTCTACCACTACAGACATATCTACCCATCTAGATCTTTCCCAAGTGCAGCATTGTGTTTTCTTTACCATTTGCATAAGTGCAATCCTTTTAAGACCCTTGACTCTTCTTAGGCTTACACTCTAAACCAGTGGTCCCCAACCTTTATTAGGCTGGGGACCGGCAGGGCATCGGGCCGCGCCCGCGGGGACCCACGCTTCTGGCCACGCCCGCGGGCCGCGCCCGCGCATCGAGCCGCGCCCGCGGATCGGGCCGCGCCCGGAAGCCACGCCTGCTGATCGGGCCGCGCCCGCGAGCCGCGCCCGCGGATCGGGCCACGCCCGCGAGCCACGCCCATGGATCGGGCCGCGCGGGCGCGGCCTGCACGGGCACAGCCCGGCCCTGATTCCCTCTTCCCGCCCTCCTGCAGTAAATAGCTTCCCGGGCTGCAAGCTTGCGGCCTGGGAAGTTTTTTACTGCGGGGGGGGGGCGGGGAGAGGGAGCTGCGGTCCGGCGCTATGGCCTTCACGGCCCGGCGCCGGGCCGCGGCCCGCAGGCTGGGGACCACTGCTCTAAACTACTGATTCTAAGGCTTCTGCACCAAGTTACGTATATTAGGAAATTGTCACAAAACATACCAAAAACTGTGGTCAGGGCCAGTACAAATGCTTAGAAGCAAGGTGTTAGAGATTACCAGTCAGCACTGGGATATCAAGCAGTTTGAACTGCTCCATTAATCTGAACACTATTATACATGTAATTCTTTTGCAGCATTATATTCAAGTTAGTGGTTATCAATCAATTTGGCCTCATATTTATTTTCCAGTACACAATTTCACCCTTCATCAGACCTCCCTTCTTTCAAAAATAGGCTCCCCCTCTTACTTGGGATATTTCTGGGCCAAAAATATACCTCAAAAAACCTTATTGATATTTTCTGGGTATATTTAAGTATCCAGTACTGGTAAATAGATTGTGAAAAAATCCTGAAATACATTGGAGTAGCCAGGTATATCATTAATCAGAATTTTTAAAGATTCCAGAACTATTTCTGTTCAATTTTTACAAAGTTTGGGTCAAGTGACACCTTTAAGACCAATAAAAGTTTAATTCTGGGTCTTAAAGGTAGTACTGGATTCAAACTTTGTTCTATTGCTTCAGACCAACATGGCTACCCACCTGAATCTATTTTCAGCTTTACAGTTATCTAAGATAGTCTCTTTCTGCCAGGTCGAGACTGGCTTGCCACTTGGTTTGGCTTGTGTTTCTTGATTCGAAATTCATTCTGTTGGTCTTGCAACATTATAATGTTTCCTTAAGTTGGTTTGCATTTGAGTGTCTGGCTAAGCATTGGCTTGGATACTCTGGTTTGAAATCAATTATGACATTTGTCAGGCCTGCAATAGGGTTCTTTGGTAAGTTATTTGGCATGGACTCTCCAGTTTTACATTAGATTGGATTCTGTAGTTCGTCATTATTTGTTAGTAGTTGTATTAGGCTGCTGGTTCTGCCAGGATTCCCTGGATCTGCATTGGTTCTGGTTGGCTCATTGGTCCTGTTTACTTTGGGAGGACTGTGGCAAGTCATTGCTTTGCTTGCTCTGATGTCTTTGTCTCTTCTTTGCTCTTGAGAAAAAATGGGATTTCTAACTAATTGGAAACAATGGAGGATGACCGGAAACACCTTGTTCAAGGAGCCATAAAAACAGACCCCTTAATCCAATCAACTTGAATCTTAATAGTTTTGAGGGGGAACAGGCAGTTCTCACCCCCCCCCTGTAATTTGTTGCCATTAGCTCAGAAAACAGGCCTTCCGGCCCTCATAAATATTCCATGTCGGGAATAATAGACATTAATAACAACAACAACAACAATATCAGAATCCTGAGATTAAAAAAACGCTGAATCCAGATACCAGTCTGGTATTGCAGACACAAATAACTGAGAATATTGATATTTTTATACTCCCTGATATCTGGATCTTTAAAATACATTTTTTCATGGTATGCATCCCTACTTCCTACAACTGCCATATACCCTGAATAAGTATGGCCAAGGGCCATTCCACACCCATATAATAAAGTGAAAGGCTTACCTTTTGCAGATGCCATATTTTTGGCATTTTGCATGATGTTGCCAACATCCAGCATCCTAGCAGCAAACTGGAAAATACATCCTCCATTTTAAACCAAAAGTTGGGGGAATCCCCAAAAGTGGATTCCCCCAACTATCTGGTGTGAGCAAGAGGAGAGCACCCAGCAAGTCACATGTCAAGGAAATGTGTAGAGCCAAAGTAGCGCTATCTCTGCCTCCAGTGCCCACCCTTGCACCCGCCTTCCTCTCCCTTCTACTGGGGATGGGGATTTTATTTTTTTAAGCAAATTGCCTGGAGCAACGAATATGTGTTATATCACCCAGGCAAAGCAAATAAAAATTTTTCCCCACCAGTTAATACACAAAGTATGCTTCTCTAAAATCCCCCCCCTAAATTGGGAACAAGATAGCTTCAAGGCTAATGATTCCAAAAAGAGTTGCATTAAAAAAGCACCATGCTTCTATGATTAGATGCATAGACATTTAAATTGAGAAGTCTTACTTTTTAAAAATATTAGCTGCATCATGGGCCCTTTAAACTAGGGAGAATGGTGATTGGCTGCCTGGTTTGATTACAACACAAAAGAACAGGCGGTTCTGAATAGATATCCTAATAGAAAAAGAGAGAACCTGTTCCAGAGTAATGGTTGTTTCATTTATCATTAAAATAGTGATTGTATAAAAATATTGTTAACTGATTTTGATAGCCTGGGACAGGTTCTCTCTTTTTCTGCCTGGTTTGATTTACAGGTGGAGGAGAGTCGCGAGTATAGTGAGTTCCTCTCTTCCACCATTTCAAGCCAGCATGCAGAGTACCCAGAAACACGAGAAGGCAGCAGAGGGAAGGGAGAGAGCCAGGAGGTGAGGAATGACCAGAGGCATGTTATTTAATAGCGATACGCCATAGCATAACACTATTTTTTACAATGTACAGAAATGCCCCAAGTTTCTCCTTGTCAAATCCCATCAGCCCCAGTTATTCCAAACTACACTTCTCCACTTCCATATCATGAATCATATACAAGTGACTACCATTTTGTTCAAGGATACTCATCCCTGTTTATTATTATAACTCTGTTTTCTGGACCTGTTTTCTCAGTATCATACTACAATGTATTCCTTTGACTTTACCCACCAGTAACAAAATCATATTTACTGAAGAAAAACACTAAATGAAGCAGTGCATTTCCAACTGTTTTTTACCAGCATAGGAATTCAGATGATTTCCACTCTAGAAACTATGAGTCCTTTTAGCAAACTATTAAATATCTTCAGAGAAGTTTTTTTCCTTCATGGTAGTAAGGAGAGAAAGGATGAAGAGCAGGATTGTTTTGAGCCAGTCTCACCAAGACCCATTATTCATGGGGGTTTTAGCGCACATTCGGGGTGGAATGGCGGCAACTAAAATCACCGATAATGCATGGAGCCGGCTCCAACCGGCCGCAGCTTCGGTGCATGCCACCGAAAAAGCCGCGTCAGTGAAACGCGGAAGAAAGCGCAGCTTCCGGGTGACCGGGGCGCAACCAGAAGCGGCGCCCGGATCGCTGCGTGCATAATCGGTTACTCTGGGTTTTGCCACCATCGCGCCCCGCCCCGTACATAACCGGTATGCGGCGCGTCTTCCCCCTCCGCGTTTTCCATGTGACCCGAAATCGCCGTTTCGGGTCACATATATATTTATATATATAAAACATGAAAAGGTACATTTATTGATTTATTATTACTTCACAAACACCTTTGCTGATAATTTTCATGCATTTTATACTTTTATAGGAAAATCAGTCATTTATTAGATGAGGCCAAGATGAGGCCAAGTGGTAGTTTATTAACATGGCAAGATTTTTCATTCATTATTGATTGTATGAGGTTTTTTAAGGCTGTTGTGTGAAAGCAATGAGAAGAGGAGGTCCAGACATCAGCCCTCATGAACACACTTCAAACAATGTGCTTTCACAGTTGCTTAAAAGTCATGGAGCAGCTGCACTGAAATGGTAAAATCTGCAGTTTCGTTATGCCAATGATTTTTGGTTGGCCTCAGCCATAAAATAACACACTTCTCACTGAAGTTCTCCACAAGCTAGAAAAACACATCCAGACTGATGAAAATTGAGCTTGGAGAAGGGGAAAAATCTGCTATGGTTATTATAGAATCATATACATAATACTTTATTGTCATTTCACATTGCTATGGTTCATTCTATTTTATAGATGTTGTAATTGGAAGGGTGGCTGGAGAATAGGTATGTATAGATTCTTATTATACTGGATATATTGGTAATTTTTTTTCTTGATGGCAAAAGCCATATTCTTTCACTAAAGCATGCTTCACACAAAATGACTGCCAGGTGCATCATGTGATCACTGCTATACATAGCCAGCTGTGTGCACATAGTTTGCCAGCAAGCTGGTCAGTCCACTGTATTTTCTCTTCCATGCCATTATAAAATATATTATGGGAAATATCTTTTTCTCTGATCTTGTTTTAACATGGAGATTAATTAACATGAAATTGGCAGGCAAGTAAAGGTTTATATGGTTTAAAATGTTTATTTTATTGAATATACAATACTGTCATTCATTATCTTTATTGGCATTCCTATACAATATTGTATATTTGGTGGTTGGACACTGTCCCAAGACAACTGGTTCGAAAGGGACAGTATATAAATTCTAGAAAGAAAGAAAGAATAAATAATTTCTAACCATAGGGAAAGGCTGTTCGGAACTGGCAACATCAGAAGCTTTCATCTTGGTAAAATTTTGTAGTCGCATGGACAGCAAAAACACTACTGCCTCTCCCCCAGTTTCATGCCATGTCCCCATGTCAAGGTACACTTTAGGATACTTACTGTGTCTGCAACCCTTCACAGTACTCTCTATTACTACATAAGCCCCAACCAGGACATTTATAGCTAGCTAATAAGATGTCTGGCTTTTGACTGTATTCCTATGATCTCCTATTGGGCACATTTAGAATCTATAAAAAAAAAAAACTAAAGGGGAGCCAATACACTTCTATGCAGTTGTACATGGGCAGTGGCAGGCTGGTGTAAGAGGGCACTGCTATATTGCCTGCACTGGTTGGCTGATTCTGTGCCAGGTTTCATGGGATTATTGTTACTGGAATGAGTCAGACACGACTTTGCACCTAACAACAACAACAACAACAATAAAGGCATCTGAATCCTTTTACTTTTGGTTCCCTATGAGCTGGCCTTCCTCGTTGGGCTGCCCCCGATCAGTCTCCTTCCTTACACTCCCTATGTTGAATGTCTCCTTCCCCTTGTGGCTTCAGTTTAAAGCTCTCCTGATGAATCTCCCCTGGTTCCTGCCAAACACATTCTTCCCCAACTTCGATAAGTGCAGTCCATCAGGTGCTAGTAGGCCTTCCTCAAGAAGCTTATCCCATGGTCCCAGAGCATACTTTAATTTAAAGCATACTTTACCATCCAACACATCAAGGAGGAAAGGTTCTAGAAGAAGCAACCCGTCCAGCAAGCTGGGTCTCTTACAAGAGCCTAATACATGAATGGAGAATGCTTGTTTCTGTTCTTTGCATAGCACATTTGTACCTTGGGGCTAGAAGCAGGGAGTCCTAAAGCAAAGCCTTGATGTGATCAGAAAGGAGCCAAAGAACTGGAAGTTCATTAACGGGCAAACTAGATTATGCTAAAGAAACTCTACTGGGCCATTTAGGGGTTTCTCTGGGGTCAAGGAAAGACTTTAGGGGTGATTTCATTTGTATTCCTGTTGGGAGGGGGAGTCCAGGGCCTAGTCTGCACACAATAGATAATGCGCTTTCAATGCACTTTAGAAGTAGATTTTCCTGTTCTGCACTGGAAAATCCAGCTGCCAAAGCACATTGAAAGTGCATTATCCTTTGTGTGCAGACTAGGCCCAAGTGTGGAGGACTCTCTGTTAATGGGAGTTTGATGTGCCAGTTACTAAAGACAGAAGGAAGCTGCTAGAAGCAGGAGGAACAGACATTAAAGTGAAACAAAACAGAACAGCTAATTAGATCTGTCACTGGTTTAGGTGCAGTCCTATCCTTTGCTTGAGTTGGCTTGGGTGGGAATGAATGTCCTGCCCTGCCCTTCTGTGCAAATAGCTGCATTACTCCTGACAGCCAGGAGACTTTTGGCTGAGGATACTGACTTCACATAGAGTGTGCCAGTTGCCCTATTTCTGTCAAAGTTTCTGGGTAGCCATATGCATGGTTTGACCTATGTTGTTTATAGTGAATCAGAAATAAAGATGGAGGATAGCAGACACTTTTTCTTCCTTGCACATCAGAGGGACTATCAGGGGTATATCATTATGGTTGACAAGTTGCACCTTGATAAGTGGGTTGAGGTGGAGTTGCTATGGACTTGCATGCTATTGGTATGCTTTCCACATCTTGCAGCAGGATGTCCGTACCTCCCCCCCCAAATTTTCCCCCTCTGCTGAGCAAATATAGGATGCCATCTAGCATCACCAGAATTGTGCTTGCCTTTATAATGTACTAGCACTGAGGTCTTGGGACTCCCAAATCCTTGTCTGACACTGTAACCAGTAAAGCACTCTGGGTCACTAACAGTACAATCCTAAGAAGACTTATGTCTTTCTAAGACTATTAAAGTTAAGGGTGGAACTCCACTTAAGATAGCACTGAAAGCCCTGTAAGAAAGATCTAGATCTACACATATTTATAATGCAGTGAAGAATCCATACTAGCATAGTTGCCTTCTGCATCTGTTTCTGGATGAATAAAATCAGCACTGAGTTCTAATAAACTAATAGTGACATTCCAAATTGCTTGCCACAATGACAGTGCAAGGTGTATCCACCAAAGTTGTTTTACTTTAATTGATACACCAATCAATTTCCATAACTGCTAGCAAATGAGTTCTATTCCTAGTTCATATGCTAAACAGTGTGTACAGCTTGTAGAAACTTATTTGGTGGGGGGAGAATCCAGAGTTAAACTTATCTTAGTAGATTTTTTGGTCTTGTTTCTTTAGCCTGTACATAAAGGACACATTAAGGTCTAGTGTACTATGCACTCTGAGCACAGTGAAAATGGATTCTAAATATAGCATCTACTTGAGCACAAGATAGATGTTGCAGAAAACTGCTAGAACATTGTAGGGCTTGGAGATCCAGTGTTAAGGAACCAGTAGGAATATCAGTAGGTGTAATCTTTCTGACAAAATATAATACTAAGGATGCCAGACTAGAATTTTACTCATGCAAGTCTGCCTTCCTTTACGTTTAGAAGTGAAAATATAGAAATAGCAAAGTCCCCTTCCATCTCCCACAGACAGAAGCTGTGTTTTTGGTGGGGCTAATGTCTTGAACATTTGTATCAAATTTGCAGTTGGTCAAAACATATTTGTGTGAAGCATTTTTAATGCTAATAATACATGATATGAGTCAAATACCTCTATCCTTCTGATTCAGAAAATAGTAGTACAGTGTAATGTGTTGCAGGCGACTAGTGTATATGGGTAATCGCTGCATGCAATGGTTACAGATCAAGCACTTTCTTATGCACAAGACTAAGCCAGATAGAAGCTGAGGAGAGGCCCAGACCCACAGGTACAGAATGTGCTCTGTATGCAAAATATCCCAGGGTAAGTTCTAAACACCAGTTAAGTAACCTCAGGGCAAATGACAAAATACGTTTTTAGTGAGTTTATCCAGATCCAACTCACTTTTCTCACAGCCACACAGCAGCTGTGGGAAATGTTTCTAAATCTTATAGAAACCTAATTAGCTGAGGACAATGCCAGGGGTGGAAGAACCCCAGGCTTTCTCCCATGCCTTTTTCTTGAGCCAAAAAGGCCTTAGTAGGCTGTTATTTGCATAACTTTTGAGCTGCACATACCTCAAGCATAAGGTGACCAGATTGTCCCACTTTTGGAGGGACATCTGGGGGTACCGGGCAAATTGTACGTAAGTTGAAATTAAATATATATATATTACAATACTATTTTTGTATTGTATGCATTCTATGAAACTTTTTGCTGTTCCATATAGAACAAATTTTAAATCTAGAACCCCCCTGGTCAATGGTGTCCCGCTTTACCACTGTTAAAATCTGGTCACCTTTCTCAAGCATGTGCAGCTTCAGAGTTATGCAAATAACTCCTCACTCAAGCCATTTAGAATAAAAGCATAGGGAGGAAGGCAGGAGACCCTCCCCCCCACCCCCACACACACACCCAGGAGCAGATTGAGAAGCAAAAAAGTCCCTGCAGGAGGAGGAAAAAAATACTTCTGAGTAGCTTATCAGCTCTTCATCCAACACTGGCTGCCAAGAGAAAATTGTTTGCCTTAGGCCATGTAGTGTGAATTTGAGAGATCATGAGATGGAAGAACCGTGAGATTTCTATTTAAAATCAAACATAATCAATATAAGCACTCAGTGACTAGTCACTACAGAAATAATTGGTGACCACTAAGCTCACATGCAGGCAGACTGGTCATGAATTACAAAAATGTGGCCAAATATAATGTCAGAGCAATACACAATTTGTCTTTAAAATGAGTGGAAGGCTGAGAGGACCCAAATACAGGTCTTGATATTTGAATAGTCTGTAGTGCATGCAGATCTCCTGTAAGCAAGGGAAGCAGCTGTATTGTTCCACCCTAAGGAGAGTTATGGCCTTCTATGTTTACTGAAGTCAATGCACTTAGAAGAGTTATCCTGCACTTATCCTGGCATGGTTAACAGTTTGCCAATCATATCTAAATTATTAAAATGATAATAAACCTTTTGCATACATCAACTTCATTATTGTCAGTGGAGACTATTTTCCTTACCCACAGTATTTAGTATTTATATTACTAGTGACTTCCAATATTATGATATAGTCGAATTTTTCACAGCTCTAGGGGTAAATGTTGAATGGTCCCACTATAATACAAACAAACCCAGGAGTTCCTCTGTCAGTATGGCTCATAGGACCTGAAATTAAAAATAGCTTAAAGGATTCAATTTATTTAAAAAAACTGTTGTGAGACCTTCTCAGCAGAAAAATAACAGCTTTGCTGTGAAACTAAATAATGGGAAAGTGAGCAGAATATTAGGAGATGATATCTTGGAGGGGGGGAGGAATAGCAGAATTGCATCTGCACAGAAAAGCAAACAATTCAAGGAAAATCTCAAAATAAGGATACCATCTGCACAGGAGAGTATAAATAGCCCAAGGGATATCTCAAAACAAGGACAGCATTCTGCAACAGGCAGTTTGGAAGAAAATATCTTTTATAGGTAAAAGGAGAATATAGTGCCATAGAATCTGAACATGCACGATTCTTTGCAGTACAGGAGATGCAATCCTTTGAAGCACTGAAAGATTAAACTAGGTTCCCATGCCACAGTCTAGAATAAATAAAAAGTACTTAACAGATTTATATAAGGAGTACATTGCAACCATTTCTGAAATTTTGCACCAGAATTTCAATAGGAAGTAAGAAGTTCAGGCAAATTTTAAGGTAGGGAACTGCAAAGTTTTTTACATTCCATTATTATAACTCAGGCAATCAAGTAGCAAAGGAATGAAAAGCTCTATGGTTTCAGTTGATTTAAAGTAGGTAAGAAATGAGGTTTTCCCATCATCTTTCCTATGTAAGTATCACAACATTATTGTGGTACATTATAATTTTTCAACAGCACACACTAAAGTGCTGTCATAGATATTCTGTACCATAGTGGTATTATGATATTGTAGACTTATACCAGCACTTGATTAATCTACGCAGAACCTGCTGGAATCTCTCCCTGATCCCAGTAACTCCTCCCCAAATATATGGTTCAAAATCTACAATGGTGGCAACCCAAATTTACTGTAAAATTATGTTTTTGTGCAGAACTTAACACATTTTTAAATGAAGGCAAAACATTGATGATAAAGATAATATGCCTGTGGTTCCCAGCTTGGTGTAGTGGTTAGAAACGCAGACTTCTAATCTGGCGAGCTGGGTTTGATTCTGCACTCCCCCACATACAGCCAGCTGGGTGACCTTGGGCTTGCCATGGCACTGATAAAGCTGTTCTGACTGAGCAGTGATATCAGGGCTCTCTCAGCCTGAGCTACCTCACAGGGTGTCTGTTGTGGGGAGAGGAAAGGGAAGGTGATTATAAGCTGCTTTGAAGCTCCTTTGGGTGGAGAAAAATGGCATATAAGAACCAACTCTTCTTCTTCTTCTTCTTCCAACCTGGAGGTAATGGAAAACTGGGGATTTGTTGCAGATTTATTGCAAGGCGAGTGCAAATCCATATGTGTGCTACACATTGTCCTTTTGATCTTATGTAAAAATATCAATCAACAGATATTAATAATACAACTACTCCCATGGGGAGGTTCAGCAAAATTTTCTGAAGTGAAAAAAGATTGAGATCCTTTGAGTCAAAAAAGTTGAGAAGCATTGCAAGATGTGGAACAATGAGTATTTTGCCAGCAATAATGTGAATCCTGCCAAACCATGTTATATCAATTTCTAAACTGATTTCTAGGTTTTAATTTATTTCTTAAAAATGGATCAAGATTAATCCTATTAAGATTACTTCAGCTGGCCCATAAATTAACATTTGATTACTTCACTGACTCTGTTAGATAATCTAGCTAAACGTAGCTACATATATGTGTAAATGACATATAAATATGAATGCTTTTGATTATTTCTACCATTTGCAATAACAAAAAGTGAGAGTTTGGGTTAAAAGTTTGACAGAAGAACCTCTTATATTGGAAAATTCTTTAATATCTTCCATTTATGAGAATACAGAATTGTTTTTAGATGACCTCAACAGAGGACAGAACAGTGATGAGATTGTAGAAAATTCAGGAAACTCCAGCAGAATTGCAAGTTTGAAACCTTGAATATAATCCACTTTTGTTCTTTTGTATTCTTCTTATGCACTTAATATGGGTTTAGATGTGGGGGGAGAGCAGAAGATCAACGGGAAGCTATGTTTCTGAACTCCACTGGGTCACAGGAACTTTCTCTGCACTCTATTCTAATTTGCAGTTTCGCTATAATAAAAGCTCCAGATATATTGCTACTGTCTAGACATTTTATCTGAAACAAGTGTCCTTCGTAATCCCAGAGGACTTTTCTATTTTATTTCCAGTAAATCAAAGTCTGTGAAGAGCGTTGGTTCTTATTAAGACATACCCTTCACAGTCCAGTGACTGCCAACAGTGGCAAACCATTGACAGTTCATTTACATATAAGTGATGACTTCTATCAGGTAGATAGCTTCCCCCCCAAAAAAAAAGAGCCCTCAAAATGGACATTTAGAGAGCATATCCAATATTTCGTGCTCCTTGATGAGGATCAAGTGCCAATTTATTTATAGAAAACTAACAATGGAAAACTAAAAGCATTCAATGACCTTATGCTGTGTTTTTTCAGATCTGGGGGATATAGTGTTATGTAACTAAATGCAGTTTTAGTTTCTCTTTTTTTAATATACAATAATTCCATGGACAGCTATAACATTTCATGAGCAAAAATACTTTAATGGCATATATTACTCTAAAGCAAGGCTAAAACCATGCTTACTCCATCAATGATCAATATGATTGTTGACCTGCTGAATTTTCACATATTAGGTTTCTAAAGTTTACCCCTTTTAAACTTACAGCAATTGACATACAGTATGGACTCAGGACTTGTATTCTTCTAAAAAGGGAAACATTTTCCATTATATGCTGGATATTTTCATCAGGAGATAGAAGGTTGTAATCCAGTATCATTATAATCAATGAAATGGGCTGACATTAACTACCTTTACTTATAAACATTACTTGGTAACAAGCAAGGTAATTCAGTCTCACGGTTTCTCACTTTCCATTGTCGCATTGATGTAGCTACTAAGTCTCCAGCAATTCGAATATCAGCTCCCTTTACTACCGGGTGTCCAGCCACTGTAATACAAAAAGAACAGATTTCTTAGTAAATCAGGAGCATACAATTAAGAATCTATCTCAGATTAATGCAGTGTGGACAAACCCAATTGTGAGAATTTGTATGAGATTATAGGCACAATATCACAGATTTTTGACAATATAGTCAAATGTCAACAAAATCTGTAGTACAGATTTTCTACAAATTTGCACCCAAATCTGTTGGAGCCTATTTCTTAAAGATGGTTTTTACTATTTTAATTCTCTCAAAAATATTCACCATATCAATTCACCATGTCAAAGTATAACAATAAATTGTTTAAAAATCATTATTTTGTCATTGAACTCTCAGAATTCATCTGTATCAGGTGGCTTTCAGTGACACTGGAAAGGCAATAGTGTACTATTTGTGGCAAGATGTTTGTAATACATGTTTAATAATATTATAACAAAAGGTGATATTGTGTGTGTGTGTGTGTGGGGGGGGGGTTATATAAACCTTCACTTCCCTGTGTGTTTTAAAATGATTTGTTGGCCTTGTCTTTGTAATAGCTGATTAGGACATCTGAGACGGTCCAAAAATCAAGCATGTAAAAGTTATTGTGGGAACAACAGAAAAGTAATTGTGAAGGATTTAATAACGTTTAGCAAATAGTGTAAAATAGTATACGCTACCACAGGGCCACAGAAATTATTAACCACTGGAATGATTCGGCCAAGTCAGACTTTCTCAACCAGTGTTTCCTGAAACCCTGGTGTTTCTTCAGGTCCCTGGAAGGGTTTCCTGAATAGGTGGTTATTTTAAAATATATATATATTTAAATTTGTTAAACATTTATTGGGTGATATGACCATATATGGTGATGTCAACCCAACCATCTCTCCCAAACTGGCCAATGATGAACCTGGATGGGGGGGAAAGGGGAATGGTCCCAGGTAGACATGTATACAGCTATGCTTCCCAATCTATATTCTGCACAATTGTGCCACTTCTGGGGTTTCTTGAAGCCTGAAGAATGTTTCAGAGGTTTCTCAAAAAAAAAAGTTGAGAAAGGCTGAGGAAGTCCTTGACCCTTTCTGTCTTCCTCTAGAGGGCAGGAGAGATCCTTCAGCCATAGAGAACTATTTGACACAGGTAGAGAAAAACCTGTTCAATAGAAAGTAGCCTGAGCTTTAGATAAAATGCTTATTTATACTTTTTATTTTTATTTACATCTCACTTTTCTTTGTTATCAGGATCCAAAGAGGCTTGTCACAGCATTGTTCTCTCTTCCACCTTATGCTCCCAAAAACAACTTTGTAAGGCTGAGGTGTTATAAAACACACAAGGCAACCCAGTGAGTCTTCATAACAGAGTGGGAATGGAAGAATGAAAGGCACAAGGTTACTCTGGTCTTAGCCCAACAATCTACTTCTTATGTCATACCAGCTCTCAGTGTGTCTGAATACTATGCAACTATGAATGGATTCCTCTGTATAGGCTTGGTGAAGGTAATAAGCAGTTTTTATTAAAAAAAATAAGGTTCAGTGAAAACCGAGTGGGTGTATATGTTAATGAACCTTTTTTGGTCTTGATAGAATTCTCATATGATTTGTCATATGGCCATTTGCTGATTCCCATGAAAGGCATTTCATGGCTACCCAGGAAGTCTCCACTGTGTCATGACTCTTAGCTAAAGCTACAGAGAGGGATCCAGGCAGTAAGTCAAAGAAATCCTGTGGTACAGATGAACAACGCTTGCTGTAGAAAACCCACTATGGTCTACCTCAGTAACAATTTAGAATTGGTTGAAGTTGTCCAGTAAGAAGGCAAATAGCTTGAAAAAACACAATGTGTATACAAACAGTTGAAATCTCAAAGATCTGTAATAGTACTAGTGCTTATCAATCCATATAGAAAGGATATGGAGGCACCAGTGGAGTAATCAGTGATATAGGTAAAGTGACCCCGAATTAATTATGACTGTTATATCCCAGTCAGACTATAAAGAATTCTAGAAGGGTATCTCCATATTAGGTGAATAAACAAAACCATGACCATTTATGCACTGGAGGTTTCATGCCAGGCTGCTGGCTGGAGTTTTAGTCATAACAGGTTGCCCCACCTCTTCCTGCACCTCACAATTGGCCCAGTGTGCCTCATCTGCCCCCGATTTGTGCTCCTGTACGGGAGCTGGGGCAGTGAAGTTTCCAGTGCATAAACGGTCCATGAAAGATAAAACCAGACATAAATAAAAGCAATAGCAAGTCATGCACATTAGTAGTATGTTCAGAACAATAGTATGTTCTTCATGTATTGCATAAATCTGCCTCATGTTATACAGCCGTCCATTTGTCTATCTGTGGGGTAATTTTTGTTTGGAGCTACCTTTATTAGATGTGGTATAGTTTGAATGTTGAATTGTTAAACCCTGTTAAGATTTCTGTGTATCTTTTTTCTAAGTTTTGTTTTTATATGATTTTCATATCTGTAAATATATTTTTAAAATATAAATGAAGTAGAATCTCCATATTCTAAAACAATCCACTTTTGATTAGCAGATATTAGTGAAAACAAAACTGGACACAGCTATCTCCATTGTGTCCATGTCTGGACATTGTTGGTGATAAACTGCTGGACCGAGCAGAGTATTTTTAGCCCTTGGGGCTTAGAATCCTACTATCATAACAAAACTCTTTCCTTTTTGTTGCTGTCACAGATCCTGCTTCCTTATTTCCTGGAGTGACAATAGGACATGCAGAAATATCCTAGGGCCACTCTTTTAAGCACACTTACTTTACCTTTTTAATAGATTTATCCCAAGTACTCTGCTGGGTCAGACCAAAGGTCCAGCAGTTTATCACCAACAATGTCCAGACATGGACACAATGCAGATAGCTGTGTCCAGTTTTGTTTTCACTAATATCTGCTAATCAAAAGTGGATTGTTTCAGAATATGGAGATTCTACTTCATTTATAAAGGTGTAGGAGCGGAGAGGGCATCAAGGAGCAAGAGTGTCCAGTGTATAAAAGTGTGTTCAGTATAGTCTTCTCACTGTAGTCTTTGGAGTTTTCCAAAGTTTTCCTCTGAGTTCAAAAACCACTAAAACCTGCTTGACTAGAAGCAATGGTAGAACCAAAGATATCCATTTGTACATCATAGAATCCTCAAACCACTAGGAACATTCTTTAAAACTGTCAGTTTCTAGTCTTAGTATTCAGTAGCAAATCACAATTTTATACATAAGAACGTTTACTAGTGCAAAATGTGCATGTTTAATAAATCTCATGGCATATCATAATATAGGTCAAACTAGGGTTTAAACAGGAAAGATAACAGAAAGAAATAGTCTGCAAAGTTCACATGGCACATAGCTACTAAACACATAAAAATAGCTTTAAAATAATCCCAAACCAAAAGTGGAAACAGAAAACCAGAATGATATGAAGGAAGAGAAACAGATGGAAGACATAATTGCAGAAAACCACAGACTGAAAACTTTTTGGCAGTATTTGTGGAAAACTGAACAGAATTACATAAAGGATTCTAATATCAATCATAGGGATATAATCTGTTACCATATTCTATTCTCCTAAAAATTGAGGTTTGGAGGGTAGAGATTATCCCAAAGAAGAGCAAGGAAATATACTTTTTTTACGTGGTATGCAAGTTCCATTTGCATGAGCGGCTCAAGGGATTTCTGTTATTGAAGTAAAATTGACTTCCCACAGCAGCAATTTTGTGGTTGGCTCCCCCTCCCATGGCAGCCATTTTGTATTTGGGCCCACCATACTGTGTCAGAATTCTTAAGGTACTTATAGGCTAAAAATGTTGGGAACGGCTGATCTAGCTCCTTATGTAACTGAAAAGAAAAGCCACTTGAAAATGTGTTACGGAGTAATTTTAAAATTCTATTAACCTTAACAGGATTTTTATAAGGGATTTCACACTTAGTGTGGATTCAGCGCATCATTTAAATAATATTAACAAGAGAAAAAAGATTAATTCTTTAAGCAGCTTGGATGCAGAAGATAATTAGGTTATCAAGAAGAAGTGACCTAACATTAGTGCAGGGCTAATAAGTAAACATAAAGGAAAGTAAATACAAAGCATTACTCTGGTGCATGAGCAGTTCCAGCTTGTCTAGTAACCTTGAAAATGTTCTGCTTGTGCTGGTACAAACTGAACAAAAATTAGACTCATTGTTAATGTACAAATAACTAATATGTGTTATAAAAACCTTTGCAATCAGTCTTGACTGAGAGCTATTGTATGGAATAGTTCCTTTAATGATGGCGCCAAAGAAAGCTTGTTAAAATGGGTACTACATTTCCTTTCAACATTTACATTCAGCATGTGCGTGTATACAGCAAAGATTAATGGGACTTCAAGGAAAACACTCAAACCATGCTTCAATCTCGCTGCCCACAATGCAGGTGCACATTAATGAATGCATAGGACTTCATGTGGATGAATTCAAGAAATGGGCTGAGGCCAGCTGGTGATGAATATCCTGATCTCCAGTCTATTTAATACCCATATACATGCATACACCAATTTAGTCATCGTTTATATTTATATTTTTGACATATACTGTGAGTTGGTCGGTAATAAATTCTGTGTTCATTTTTAATTGTTAAAATTCTTTACATACACAGATATATGGAAGTGATATCTAGATGTGAAAATAAGATATTTTTGGTTAATTGAATTATCTGCTTGCTGTGATCTTTTTATTATGAACTTTGGGACAATGTATTCAACATTCAAAATTGTTCACAATAGCTCTTTTGTGTCAAGTTGGGCACTTGGTATACACTCTTCAATGATTTGCTGAAAATTCAAATATGTAACCTTTGAGCAGTTCTACATCTGTGCAGTAGGGATATTTAACATGGTGGTTGTCACTGTCATGCTGCAGAAGCACATTCATAACATATTTACTTTCTTGGATTATACATGCCCAAGGGTCCTTGTGTGTGAGTTTTATTGTGTGTAAGTTATTGAATGTTTTCAATCCAGTTTCTAACATTTAAAAAACAACTAAACGTTTTTTCAAGGTTCAGGATCTTGGGTGCAATTTGAGACAGACATCACCATAGAGCACAATTATTTTCATTTTGATACTAATTTCTATTTGCAGATCAAAGGCATTTTGATGGGCAAGCTCTATGGCACCCACAGTCACAAACAGGTTCATGGCAAATTTGGAGAAAAGAACCATTCTCAATAAGTCTTTTTTTATCACATAGTGTTATTTAAACATTACACATGATCATATTACATATACTGGTTCCTATAATGGTTCATCCATCACCTTTCTTAACACTGTGGTTACCATATCAACAGATAGGATTCAGATTTTCCTATATAAAAAATCCACAGTCAAGATTTGACTGTGTTCAGATTTGATTCATACCTTCCTCATTACTTAAGAACTAGTATTCCTGCAGAGCAATTTTTGAGATACAAACACAACTCAACTTCAGAAGAAGCTTATAGGAAAGAATCATCTGACCTAATAGACCAGTTCTCAGCAATAAGTTACCCAATGCAAGTTATATTGAAAGCAACGAATCTCACCTTAGATCCACTCTTTTTGAGAACAACTTCAGAAGGCCATCTAATAGATGAATACAGTTCTTTGTCCAATAAACTGAAACATCAAATAGGCCCATTATGCACGGCCGCTGAAACTGCGATTTCGGGTCACATGGAAAACGTGGAGGGGGAAGACGTGAAGCACACTGGTTATGCACGGGACGGGGCGTGACAGCGGCAAAACCCAGAGTAACCGATTATGCATGTGGTGATCCTGGCGCCGCTTCTGGTTGCGCCCCGGTCACCCGGAAGCTGCGCTTTCTTCCGCGTTTCACTGACGCAGCTTTTTCGGCGGCATGCACCGAAGCTGCGGCCGGTTGCAGCCGGCTCCATTCCACCCCGAATGTGCGCTAAAACCCCCGTGCATAATGGGTCTTGGTGAGACTGGCTCAAAATAATCCTGCTCTTCATCCTTTCTCTCCTCACTACCATGAAGGAAAAAAACTTCTCTGAAGATATTTAATAGTTTGCTAAAAGGCCTCATAGTTTCTAGAGTGGAAATCATCTGAATTCCTATGCTGGTAAAAAACAGTTGCGACCGGTTGCAGCCGGCTCCGTGCGTTATCGGTGATTTTAGTCGCCACCATTCCACCCCGAATGTGCACTATTCCCCCCGTGCATAATGGGCCATAGAGAAACACTGGAGCATAATTTCAAACATTCCAGGCTGTTAACATCCACACTTGATGGGGTGGAAATGTTCTAGGAATGTATGTAACTCCCAAGACAAAGAAACATGTAGCATGGTAAATCACTTGAAGTGCCACTTATGGATGGCATGTGGTTATGCTATAGAAACAGAGACTTTTCTATTTAAAAGTGTTAACTGGACAGTACATCTAAGTACATTTACTAAGAATGTAATATATGCAGTGTTATGTCATTGTGAAAGTTATGTATAGGTTCAAGCATGAGACCAATTCAAACCAGGATTCTGGAACATAGATCTTGCATTAAAAGCAAAATATGTCCATGGTTGAGTTTTTTCTTGAGAATCAACACTCTCCTAAAGACCTTTGATTTCTGGTCTTGAAGAAAGTTATAGCTCATAAATATGATAAGAGCAATCTAAGATTTTACTCCAACAAGAAGCTTTCTATATATATAGGTTGCAGTCTCTACCACCTTGTGATTTAAACTCTAGTTTTGACTTGTGTCCTTTTATATGATTTGAATTTTGTTCTCCCTGTTTCTATATCCAAATAGATATCATCCCATTCATGTTAGTTCATGTTAGTTCTGGAGTTTAATGCATCCCACTATTTTTTGTGGTACATATAAAGCTTCATCTTTATCTGTTTGCTATTAATATTAAGCACCCGTGCAAACATGTTGTCATTTTGCATTTATTGTATTTTCAAATCTATGTTATAATTGTTAAGGTCCACTGAGGAAGCAAGTATTCACAAGCAAAACACAGGATATACTGATTTCTTGTTTGGTTTTGGGATTTCTAGTGGCATTCCTACAGCTTCTTAATATCTTTGTAGTATTGTAGTATGTTTTGTTTGTGCTTTCAAAGCATTAGATAAAGCTCTTCTATATATTGCACACATTCTTGTTGTGTTGTCTTTACACGGTGGATTTTTTCTTCTGTATCATCCACAAACCGGACTTGGTTTTTTGCATGCGTTAAATACTGAAAGTGGTCTATTTTGATTAGCTATACCCACAATTTCTTATTTTTTCCATTGAATTGTAGCAGAATCCAATACTACACATTAGTAAGTACTCAACTCAATATTGCTCTGAGTACTTATTAATGTGGAGTACTGGATTCTGATACAATCCATGGGTAGGAATAGCAAACAGTGAACATAGCTAACTTCATCAGACAACTTTCAGTATCTTACAATATTTTGTTGTAAGCCCCAATCTGGCCATTAGTCTCTGTGGCCTTATTCTTCTGGCCATTCTGTGTCCTGAGCTAGTCCCAACATTCCTCTCTAGGACTACTGAAGAAACAGAAGGGGGTGAGCATCATAACCCATTGTACTGGAAGAACATGCAAAGACCTCTTGCCCTCCCAACCCATTTATTAACAGCCTTTATCTAAACCTATATAAAGCGTGTTTCAAAGACAACTTTCAATTGCCAAAAAGGACAGCATGCAATTAGTATCTGAAATAATTGTGATTACATTTTGTGCTAATATTAGGACATAAAAGAGAATAATAACACCAAACTGCATTATTGTCAAGGCCACTCAGCTGGTATTACAAAGCATTGGAGGGCTGATCTTGATTGTTCCTTACATTATGATGCTCTGCACAAACAGCACTCTGTCACCCTTACATCAATGTAAAGTGCATAAGAATTAGTATTTATGCAGTGATTGATAAGGATACCATGCTTCTTTTTGGATGTCTCATACATAAGATTTGTGATATTTTTATTGAGCATGCTTTAAGCTAATGTGTCCTTCTATATGTGCACAATGATGATGCGAAGTTTACCTTTATTTTTGCAGTGATTCAAATCTTTCTCACTTTGCAATAATACAAGGCAAATTCCTTGGATCAACTGGATATTAGCAGTATAATTCTTAGGAGTTTATCAAAGTTTTGTCTTCAGCAGCCTCACTTTCAGTCATAATTTTTTAGTCATGCATACGCAAATTCACATACATGATGTTAGACTTTGGTTCTTATGTAATCACTAATGCATTCTATAATAATCCCCAATGTTATTTGTTACTGACACTGATATATAGCTAGGGTTCAGATAAAGGTTTTTCTTTTAGATTAAATGGATCCTCACAGTTTTAAATATCTAATTTTAAGTTTAAATTGTTTTCTAAGAAACTTTTCTCCCTTTCATTTGAGTAATCTTTACTAAGATAAAACGGCCTGCAGTCTCATCCTCCCCTTTTTATACCTTCCCTGTCTACTAGGGATGCATATTAGAAAATTATAAGTGGAGACCCATGATACTTCTAGGGAGATTCTTTCCCCCATAAGCTGAATTCCCCACTTCTCCACAGCCAGCTGGGTGATCCTGGGCTAGTCATGGTTCTCTTAGGGCTGTTCTCACAGAACAGAGCTTGCTCAGCCCCACCTACCTCACAGGATTCTGCTGTACGGAGAGAAAGGAGAAAGTGTTTGTAAGCTACTGTGGGGTATACCCCAAAACGGGGGAATAAAAACCAGCTTATTTTTTTCTTCCTTTCCAAATCTTTAGTCCCCTTGTCTGCTATTGGGCTAAACTATCACTGCTGTCAGGCCCTATACAGCTTCTGGCCTCCACTGCCAGGCTGGCTGAGGCTTCCTCTTCCCCCATTGACAACACTGGTAATAGCTCCACCTCCAGGGCCACCAAGGCTTCCTACCCTCCCCCCAATGCCAACTGCAGAAGCCATCAGCTATCCAGGGCCTACCAACACCTCCTGACCCTTGCTGGGCTCTGCCAGCGAGCCCTGTGTGGCTCCCAGTCTTCTTAGAATATAAAACTGAGTCTTAGAATATAAGATTTAACGAATTGAAGATTCTACTGAATTGTATCAGTGTGTACAATAAAGTTCTTAACAATGAAAGGCAGGATTTTAAAAAGCATTATCTTTCATATGAACTGGCATGATATTTTTACTTTCTCTTATTATATTTAGCACATTCTGGTACTGAGTAAGGGTGCTGTGAATTTTTCAGGAAACATATTCAGACAAGGAATTTACCTTGCTTGACACTTAGAATCAGACTATGATTGAAACAGGGATATATTCAGGTGAATCAAGCAACTGGAACAGCTGCCAATCACTAACTTTGCAGGCGCCTTTTGTTTAGAAGCCAGCTCACAGCTGATCAAGGTATCAGATGGCAATTGTTTTCTTATCTATCCCTTCCTCTCCCCCTCCCCAACAAGCATAATAGCTATATAGTGAAATTGCAAAAAGAGATTCGTCCCTTCCTTCTAAGCCAGGTCCAAACAAAGGTAATACTTTGAATCTCTGCATTTGAAAAGGGAGGATCTAACTAGCACTTTCTCTTTCCCCTACCTCCAAATTTGGTACACGCAGGCAGTCTCTGCATTGCAAAAGTTCACAGCTTGGGGTAGAGAGAATCACAGAATCATAGAATAATAGAGTAGGAGTGGACCTCCTGGGTCATCTAGTCCAACCCCCCCCACACAATGCAGGACACTCATCCACTGTAACCTGCCACCCCCTTGAACCTTCACAGAATCAGCCTCTCTGTCAGATGACTATCCAGCCTTTGTTTAAAAACTTCCAAAGATGGAAGGGAGATAAACTGGGAAAGACTGGGAGGCAGAAGAAGAAGAGTTGGTTCTTATATGCTGCTTTTCTCTACCCGGAGTCTCAAAGTGGCTTACATTTGCCTTCCCTTTCCTCTCCCCACAACAGACACCCTGTGAGGTAGGTGAGGCTCAGAGCACCTTGATATTACTGCTCGGTCAGAACAGCTTTATCAGAGCTGTGTCGAGCCCAAGGTCACCCAGTTGGTTGCATGTGGGGGAGCATGGAATCAAACCCGGCTTGCAAGATTAGAAGTCCGGACTCCTAACCATTACACCAAGTTGGCAGCAGCATTTTTAGCATGGGAGATCAGAAGACCAGCCACTTCTGAGAAAAAAATTAAAATACATTTTTTCCTATTTTATGCACCACCAACAAAGGGATCTATACTTTTCATAATAAATTCAAAATTAAATCTTCTTGTGCAAACACAGTTGCTATGGAACAGTGATTATAGCCAATTCACAAAACTATTTCTGCAAGATGGTTGGTTACATGATTAACAGACCTAGTCCAAGGAAGTAAAAACACAGCAGGAGACTCTTATGTACTGATAAAAGCTATAAGCATTATTCTGGCTGTAAGATAGAGTGTCTTTCCAGCTCTCATCCATTGATGTGTAAATCCCATCATACATTTGATCAAAACAAATAGGAGCACATCACTTGGTCAATTGGGCCATAAAAATAACAAAAATAAATGTAAACATTAGCTTACAGTAAAGCTTTAAATATCAGATGTAATCTTAAAAGAGAGTGATTGGGATCCAGCTTATATTTCTGCCAAGCAAGCATCTTAATTTAAAAGGTCTGCCATTCCTATTTTTAATAACTCACCTTATAAAATACTGTAAAACTAGCTTGTATAATGAGATAACATTTTCCATTTAACTAGGGATGAACAAATACCATACCATATTGTAGATTTTATCATTAGGTGTTCCAGCATTTTAAATGATGTTAGTGCAAAATTCTTTCTTTAGTCATCAGTTGCTGACTGAAAACCCTAATCGTTATGCAATACATTTAAATTTCTGGAACCATGAAAATTAGTTTTTTAACATATGTTTAGGAAGTCAGACATCAAGAGGACATATGATTATATATATATAACACACACACACACACACTTTAAAAAAAATGTATTGGGTTCAGCCACATATATAGCTTCAACCTTCCTTAAGAGCCAGCCAATATGATCAGGTGAAACAGTGTTTCAGTTATGGTTTATGGGTGTTTCCAATAGGCACCATCTCTCTAATACAGACTATTTTTAAAAAACAAGGCCCAATCAGATACAGAATTTCCTTTTCTATTTTTTTGTCATAGATATATTCCACCAAACAAGAACAATTGATTAGATCTTTCTGCTATTCATACATACTAATAATCTTTAACATTTGCACCATATGGGTATTTTAAATCTCTTCATTTACATTGTCACAATAATCCTGACTGTCTCTTTGGATCAAACTATACATTATGAGGAATAAGTTCTGTGAATAAGCTATTCTTTTTTTCCCCTTTTAAAGTAGTTCTGTGAGGCCCTGATACAAACTGGGACTACAGCACTTGATGGGCATTCTTTCTCAAGTACAAGTTTCCCAATCTGAAATAGCTCCAGGGTGCTGCTATTTGCTTCATTATAGAGGGGCTGTGGCTCAGAGGGAGTGCATAAGCTTTACATGCATAAGGGCCCAGGTTCAGTCTCTGGAACCTCCCGTGAAAAGGACCAGGTAGTATGTAGTGGACTGCTCACTCCACTGCCATTATACCACCCATTGAAATAGTGCAAAGTCCTCAGCACTGGAGACCAGGAGGTGGGTAAGATGGAATGGGAGCCATTGCTGCTTCTCCACCATCCTTTGCAGATGAATCTTGTTGTGTATGTGACTCAGCAGAAGGCTGAGCTTGGGGTCTGGAACAGGATCCAAGCTGCCCCGTTGAGCAGCCAATGAGTTTAAACTAATCAGGCGCGGCTGAGCCAATCAAGGTTCAGCCTAGGGCGTGTCCACCTCTGCCCTGTGTATATATTCAGGGGCTTGTCCAGGCAAGCCCCAGTCAACGTGGTTGCTTCCATCTGAAATCACTTCTTAAATAAAAAGAGCTGTTCTGCACGACTGCGTCTCGCTTGTTCCTGTTCGAACTCACTATTTTACACTGGTGGCGAAGGTGGGATCCTAAGGAAACGAAGCTGCTCCTGCACGCATCTGGACAGAGCCCGCCATCCTCGGGGACCCTCTGCCAGCTAACAAGCGTGAGTCCAGCAGCACCCGACCGGCCTCACGAGCCACTGGAGTGGAGCCCAGCCGTCTGAAGGGGGGAACCAGCTGCCAGCTGAATCGCTCAAGCCGGGCCGACAAGCACCGAGATCGCACGCCGCAGCATGGCTACCTTGGGCCAGATCGAGCAGTTTGACTCCAGCCGCCCGAGCCAATGGAGAAGCTATGAGAAGCGCTTCCGCCACTTCCTCACGGCCAACGAGATCACCGGGGCCGCAAGAAGACGGGCAGTCTTCTTGAGCACGTGCGGGGCCGCCACGTTCGACCTGGCGCAGGACCTCTTTGCGCCCGACGATGTGGACGCTGCGGACCTGGACGAGATCCTCCGCCGCCTCCAAGAACACTACGATCCACAGCCAGGGGAGATCGCGTGCCGGTATGTTTTCTACCAGCGTGGACAGCGAGAAGGCGAGTCCATTGCAGAATTCACCGCCGCACTCCGCAACCTCGCCCGTGACTGCCAATTCTCCAATCTGGAAGAGGCACTCCGGGATCGTTTTGTGTGCGGCCTCAGGGACGAGGCCACCCAGCGCCAGCTTTTCGGAAAGAAGGGGCTGACCTTCAAAGAGGCGCTGGAAGACGCGGCCAACGCGGAGGCCGCCAACCGCAGCGCCAGGACCGTCCGCGGACACGAGGCGTCGAGGCACCCACCGGTGGAGAAGCCAACGACGGCCGTCCACCACGAGGACCTGGGCGGAGACCTCGCGGAAGAGGAGGCCGAGGTGGACCACAACGTGGCCCGACCGCACCGCCGTCCAGCAACCTCAACGGGGCCCTGCGCTGGCTGTGCAGGCCCGCATGTACGCAGCATGTGCCGATTCCGCGACGCGACTTGCCGGGTCTGCGGAAAGAAAGGGCACATCGCCCGGGCATGCCGCTCAGAGCCGGATTCCGCGTCCCACCCCGTGGCCGGCGAAAATGCCTACCGCCAACCGAGGGCGGCCCAAGGCAACAGAGGTCAGCGTGAGGTGACCAGCCGCCAGCGTCGCCTGGAGACAAACAGCACCCGGACCGTCATCCTAAACTCAACGAGGAACGGACCCAAGGAGAAGATACGGCTGAGGGTAAGCATAGAGGGAGCCCCTTGCACCATGGAACTGGACACAGGGTCGTCGCTCTCTATAATTTCAAACGCGACCCTCAAGCGACTTTGCCCGCACGGGGGACCCCCTCTCCGCCCCTTGCCCTACATAGTCAAGGATTACATGGGAGGGCGAGTGCCGATCAAGGGGGTGGGGGATTTTCATGTTTGCTTCCGGGACTTTGCGGGAAAATTGCCCCTTGTAATAGTGGAAGGGGAGCGCACCAGCCTGTTGGGGTTAGACTGGGTCGAGCCGCTGGGAATCACGATCGGCGGTATTACTCAAATCCAGCGGCTCCAGACCACCGCGCTAGAGGACATCTGCGGGGAATTCCCAACAGTCTTTGACGCGTCGCTCGGTCGCTACACCGGGCCACCAATCTCGTTGGCCCTCGACCCCCAGGTGGCACCCATTCGCCTCAAGGCCCGGCGGGTCCCGTTCGCCCTGAAGCCCCGGATAGACGCGGAGCTGGACAAACTCCAGGCGCAAGGCGTGCTCGAGCCGGTTCCGAACGCGCGTTGGGAGACCCCGATCGTGACGCCCATCAAGGCAAACGGGGACATACGAATCTGTGCGGACTACAAGTGCACGCTGAACAAGGCGTTGCAGCAGCACGCGTACCCAGTACCGGTGATCAGCCACCTCCTCGCGTCCCTAGCAGGGGGTAAGGTTTTCGCCAAACTTGACTTGGCCCAAGCGTATCAGCAGCTGCCCGTTGACACGGCAGCCGCGGAAGCGCAGACAATCGTCACTCACCGGGGGGCGTTTAGAGTTAAGCGTTTGCAATTCGGGGTCAGCGTGGCCCCCGGAATTTTCCAGAACCTAATGGAGGACCTTCTCAAGGGGATTCCGGGGGTGATCCCATATTTCGACGACGTCCTCCTGGCCGGGAGAACCGTCCCGGAACTCGCCAGCCGACTCCGGGAGGTCCTGCACCGATTCTCCGGGGCCGGGCTGAAGGTGAAGCGGGAGAAATGTCGTTTGGGCGTCCCCAAGGTGGAGTTCCTGGGGTTCCTTATCGACGCGGAAGGGGTCCACCCGACCGAAGACAAGGTGAAGGCCATCCAGAACGCGCCACCGCCGAAAACCAAGCACGACCTCCAAGCCTTCCTGGGCCTCCTGAATTTCTATCATTCCTTCTTGCCCAACAAGGCCACCGTGGCAGAGCCTTTGCACAGGCTCCTCGACAAGAAAACTCCCTGGGTCTGGGGTCCCTCACAGAAGGCCGCTTTCGCCTCGGTCAAGCGACTCCTCACGTCCGACAGTGTACTGGCACACTTCGACGAGGCGCAGCCGGTCGTCTTGGCCTGTGACGCATCGCAACATGGCATCGGCGCCGTCCTAGGTCACCGCCTGCCCGACGGCCGCGAGGCCCCGGTGTCCTTCTACTCGCGGACCTTGTCATCGGCTGAGCGGAACTACGCACAGATCGACAAGGAGGCGCTCGCTATCGTCGCTGGAATTAAGAAATTCCACGACTACCTCTACGGCCGCCGGTTTACGATCGTCACGGATCACAAGCCCTTGCTCGGCCTCTTCACGACGGACCGCCAGACGCCCCAGATCTTGTCCCCGCGGATGCTGCGCTGGTCCATTTTTTTGCATGGATATGACTTCAGCCTCGTTCATCGGCCTGGCAAGTCCATCGGGCACGCCGACGCACTCAGCCGACTGCCGCTACCACAGGTCGACGCAGACCCGGCCCCTGCTGCTGAGGTGTTGCTGATCGACTCCCTGCCTCAGCAACCCCTGCGATCGGCGGACATCGCCGCGCACTCGGCCAAAGACCGCCTCATCGCCCGAGTGCTCAACTGGGTGTGGAGGGGATGGCCAGCGGGCAAACAGGACCCAGATTTTGCCCCTTTTACCGCCAGGCAAACGGAGCTATCGGCACACAAGGGGTGCCTGCTGTGGGGACACCGAGTGGTGGTGCCGCCCAAGCTACGCCAGCGGGTCATGGAGGCGCTGCACGATGGCCATCCTGGCATTGTGCATATGAAGGCACTGGCTCGCAGCTACGTTTGGTGGCCGGGGCTGGACAAGAACATCGAGTCCTGGATAAGCGGCTGTCGGACCTGCCAGGAGAACCGCCCAGAGGCGCCGCGAGCACCGCCGCGGACATGGGAGTCGGCCATGAAGCCTTGGTCCCGCCTGCACATCGACTTTGCGGGGCCATTCCAAGGGCACACATTCTTGGTCGTCGTGGACTCCTTCTCGAAATGGCTGGAGGTTGTTCCGGTCTCGGCCATGACGTCGGCCGTGGTCATCAGGAGCCTCCAACGCCTGTTCGCGACCCACGGGCTCCCCGACACGATAGTCTCCGACAACGGAGCCCAGTTCACGTCCGCTGAATTCCGGGCGTACTTGGGGCAGCACCTGATCCGCCAGGTGACCTCAGCACCATTCCATCCGTCAACTAACGGGCAGGCTGAACGGATGGTCCGGACAACCAAGGACGCGTTGTCAAAACTCCCCCAAGGAGATTGGCAGACGCGCCTCACGCAGTTCGTCGCCCGCCAGCACACCACGCCATCCTCGGCAACCGGGAAGAGCCCGGCGGAACTACTAATGGGCCGGAGACTCCGAACCCTCCTGGATCGTCTACACCCCGACCATGACGAAACCCGGGAGAAGGGCCACGAGAATCCCTCCGCGCCACGCGCCTTTGCCCCAGACGATCCGGTTTACGTCCGGAACTACAGCGACGGGCCCAGTTGGATCCCTGCAACCGTCACACACGCGACGGGACCCGTGTCCTACGGGGTCCAGGGCGAGGACGGCCGGATCCTCCGGCGACACGTGGATGGGTTCCCGCCTGAGTTGTAGATCCCCACTTGTAAGGAATGAGTAAGTATCTGCTCAACATGAATGTACCCACAAATAGTGTAACATGTAAAAACCCTGTTTTTCCTGCTAATCCCTCTTTCCTGTGAATCTTCTTTGAGTTCTATACATGTTCAAGGTAAACAGAGATCTAGTAAAAAGAAATCTTATTGATCACAGTTCTGGTCTCAGACAATAAGAAACAGTGGAGACTGGGAAACATATGATATATCAGGGGCTTCATAAACCACTTGGATTTCTCTTGTTCATCTTTGAAGTAAAATAATACACAGGATTATTAGTGTGTTGCCACCTCAGGGGGAATAAAGAGGCAAGGGTGCAGCAGTGTAATATTTATGGATGTGTTTATCAAATGCTGAGAGACTAATAACTTTCTCTATTCAGATATATAGACTATCATTATATAGTCTTGCAATAAATACTGAATACGTTTCAAAGATCGAATTAAAAGGCAGTTTCATCAAATATAATGTATTGGTGAATTTTCTGGAAATCTATCATTCAGTTGTTTTTATGTTCCAGAGACTCTAAGTATGAATCACAGATCTGACATTCCTAAATTTCTTGAATTGACTGCAAGTTTGAAGCTGTTCTTCTATCTGATTAATCAGAAAACAGTTGTCCCAGCTGGAGGGAAAACATACTACTCTTACTTACATCAAAATTGTACTTGCAATACTATTACAAAAGGAAATTATATGTTATTCAAAAGCAACTGACTTTAAAAAAACCCAACATCTAGTTCTTCAAAATTTCAGTCCATTATGAGTAACTTTTTCAATACCATCTCTATTGTTCCAGTCCTACATTGTGATCCATAGGACTGGCTCTTGCGGTATGCAAAGCCAACTATTTACTGTGCTGAAACAATCTTATTTTAATATTATTAATAATACAACTGAATTATTCAAAAATATGTTGTGACTCCCCCCCCTCCTCGCCACCACCGCCTCATTCACTAACTGGCCTTACCACTCTCCCTAACATAGGTTTAGAGTTATAGGGAGGTCAGGCAGTCACCCATATTGCCTCTTTTAAATTATAGAGAAAGTGCAGACTGTTTGGCGCCTCAAATAACCTCACACATTAGACACTATCAGACAGGATAACCGAGTCGCCTTTAACAATTACCTTCACTTAAATACTTCAAAGTGTTGTTGGGTTGGGATTCAAATGCTGATTCAGTCAAATGACCACTACCTACCTATCTTTGTGTGTGTGTTGCCTACCCTGAAAACATACACAACCTTAGGGTTTAAAACTAAAGTGAATCAGGGAAACATTAGAGTGAATCAGGTAGATGATCACAATCTTACTCCACACTTGAACGTTTCAACAATCAGGATTATTTATAACTAGCTTCAAAGCCCATTCCTAAGAATGGGCCTTGAAAGAGTCCCCTCCCCTGGTCCCTGGCCAGGCAGCTTAGGATGGCTTTGGGCCACAGCTCACAGCCGGATCAAGTGGGATGGGCAGGGGCTGGCCAGCTCGTTTGCAAGCCCAGGACAGAGCTCCTTAGCAGGCAGTCAGCAGGCTGGGAGGCCCTCATTAGCAGGCCCTCCACCACGACCCTTTGCCCAGGGCCCTCTCCCCTTACCTGCTGCTGGCTCCAGGCACTGAGGTGTGTCTGAGAGCAAAGAGGCTAGAGTCCAGGGACAGAGGTCGGGAGTTGCAGGGGCAGGACCAATCAGGGTGCAGTCAGCTTTGCTAGCTGCACCCTGATTGGCCCTATTCCAACTTGGACAACTGGACACGTTCCACCCCCTAGGCTGTTTCACAAATATATAGAGAACCCATGGATAAGGATAAACTAAATTTCTCTTGGTCAGCATTAATCTGCTGTTCTGCTACATGTTGACTCAAGTTAACTTATTCACTAATCCAGTTCTCCCTCTCATTGAACTAATGGTTTCTAACTGTCCGTCTCTCACCAACATTCCATCATCTCATCACACTAAGAGAGAAGTGGAACCTAATCTGTCTTGTCACATATGTACATGTCCACCTTTCTCTTGACAGAACTTAGGACAGAACTCAGCTTTTTTTGTACAAAAACTTTAAATTTAATCCCTTGTCACAATTTTGAAGTTCTGGCACTTGACTCAAGGATGGCTGACTTTGAAATTTGAAGATACTGACTTGCAGTAAAAATTTAATGAGCTCATTCCAGTGCACTCATGTATGGAGGAATCCTTATAGAACATACATTTCATGGGGATCCTTTTATGCCTGCCCAGGAATGGACCCCAGAAAACAGGTCAGCTTTAACCTTCCCTTAGTTATCACAAACTCTTCAACCCCTTTTAATCACCACTCATTCTAAATTCCTCACACTAGCTAAGTCACACACCGTGTTGTAATAGTTATACACTCTTATACTAATGGGTTCTAAGATGAGATATGAGAGAACAAAACAAGTATTTATTTATGGGTATTTTGCAAGGAACTGTACAAACATGAAGGATGAAGAGTTACAGAACTAATGAAGACATCTTCAAACTCGCTCATCCCCACCTACCTCACAAGGTGCTTGCTGTGGGGAGAGGAAGGAAAGGTGATTGTAAGACTTTTTGAGACTTCTTAGGGTAGAGAAAAGTGGAGTATATAAACCAACTCTTCTTCCTCTTCTGAACAATAATTAAAATGCTCAGACCTTATATTTGGTTGAAGTAAATGGATGAAAAACAAAAAGGCAAAAAACCCAACCTGAGAAAACAAGTTAGGAGCCTGAAGGTTAAGCATCAAAGCAGATTTAAATTAAAATGCAAATATCTAATCTAAGGTACACGTTAAGAAGATTAAAAACAACATATAAACCAAAGAATCAGAGTCTGTGCAATATTGGATGTTGATTTATTTTTATTTATTTTTCAAATTATTCCCCGCCACTCCTGTGGCGGGTTACAGTATAAAATCCCCACTAAAACACCAATTAAAAGACATAAAAAAGCCCAACATGGCGGAAAACCCACTCCCAACACCCACTACTAGCGGGGTGGAGAAGGAGGTCTGATGATGTACTACTCAAACCCGGGGGGGGGGGGGTGTCAATCTACCTTGCCATCCCCAGCCTCAACCATAGACCTGGTGGAAGAGCTCCGTCTTACAGGCCCTGCGGAACACTGAGAGATCCCGCAGTACAGTCTCAATGGTTGCACATCATATGACTATAAATCAAATGTGTTTCAACCAAGAGGGTTGATCAGTGATCAGATAAAATATGTGCATGCATATAATGATACAATATTACAATAAGACCTGGTTGCTGGCATAGGAATAATAAAATATGAAGTTCCTAACTATATATCATAATAATTCCAGACAGGGTGCTCACAGTTAAAAATAAAAGTTGTCAAGAACTACCACTCAGTCAAATATTAATACCATGTTTTTAAAGAGAACAGAATATAGATTATTTTGAAATAACATGCAACAACCAAGAAACATCATCCATATATATTTTCATGTGCAAACATGCTGCTCTTTTATCTGGCTTTCAAGACACTTCCAGATAAATATATTAGTATTAAATCCTACCTGCTGTCACTCTGGAGACTTTATAGAAGCCACATACGTTTCTTTCCCCACTATCTCACAACTGTATTAATATTAACATTTCTTTTATGAATTACATTCATCTTATTCATTCAACAGAAATAGTCAGTGAAATTCATTATGAAAGGGAAAAGAGACATGGTCTTTCAAATATTTTCATATATGGGACAATCAGTAAATGTATGCAGTCTGAAATTAGATCTTTAGCTGAACTTAATGAGCATGCTAATCTATAAAGAAAGCTAACTTTCTACCATCATGGTTGCTTTCCAAGCAAAATTTTCTTCACATAATTTTTGCAGTTTACAACAGAAATGCAAATTAAAAGCAGAACTCTGCACACTGTTGGAGAAATTATTTTCTATTCTGCTAAAAATTTAGCAAATATTTTATAGAACAGTGAACCTCTGACTTGTTTATTACCATTTGCAGTGCAATTCTCCTAGGACTGTTCATTCAGATTTGAAATAGAAAAGTGTAAAGAAAAGGAAATAGAGTTTCTATAGTATCCCCCCCCCAAAAAAATTAAGACCCTTTCTACTTAGTTGTTCTAACATCCCAGTTCACACCTGGCATGTGCCTTAATGCTGAAAGACAAATCCTATAATTCACGTTCCTATGTTAAATACAGGTTATTAGTTTACAATGCATAAAATATAAGGGAACTTTACTACTTGACAAAGACTCCAATCTTTATGTGCTTTGTGTATACAGTGATACAGGTGCCCAAGGAATCACATTAGGTGGTAAATTGATTCTCTGTACTCACCCTATAAAGAATAGCAATCAGATGGACCATGGCTCAGTGTCAGAGCTTCATTTCAGTAATCAAAAGGTCCCAGATGGCAGAGGATAATATGTTTTCTCTCCATTTGGAAACTGTGGTTTCCCTTTCACGTACAATGTTCATGAAGGCCCCCTAGCATGTCCTCAAATGACCATCAGGATTTTCCACCCACCCTGTTTTAATTTTGTTACTCTCTATAATGATGCTGGGTACTCATGAAAATACAAGAGGAACTCACAGTGAACTCCCATTCCCCATGCCTTTCTTGCCTCCCTGTCACTGCTTTCCCATCCTTGCTGCTGTTCCCACTCCCCATCTTTGGTGCCACCTCCCCATTACCTTTCCTTCCTCCCTTCTCCCCCATTCCCATCTTCACTACTGCCCCTTTTCACACCCCTGTCCTTGGTGCTCTGCCTGATCCCAATGGAGGGTGGGCTAGCCTCCTTGCTAATATTTGGCTGAGGCCAGACCACAGAACCAAGAGACATATTGGGCCAAGGTTCTCTAGTGACAATGTCAGAAGCCATGACAGGTCTGGGGGCAGTGGAAGTGGTGATGATGTGGGCTGGAACTGAGGTGAAAGAGCCAGTCATAGTAGTGACATCAGAAGCCTGGCTAGGGCCTGCAGGGACAATGTAGGTCAGCAGTGAGGTAGAGAGCAATGCCAGATTCAGGAGTTGCAGTGGCAATGCCAGGAACCATGCTGGGCTCCAGGCTGGCAGCAACAGTAACCATGTGTGTTGGTGGTAAGAGAGAGAGCTACCACAGGCCCAGGGACTGTGGCAGTGGCAGGAGAAGTTGCATTAGTCCCAGGGGCTGCAGCAATGAAAGTGGGAAAGGCAGTGCTTGCAGGCAAAATAAGACCAACTCCTTCCCAAACCATTTAATGTGGTGGTAGTATTTGCAGCTTCTGCTCCCTGTCTTTCTTGCTGGAAGTCTGCCTTCCCATCCTCTCTACCTTGCTTGCCAGCTGAACATTCACCATCCACTACCTGCCTACAGTGCTTCACTCTCACCACTCCACCACCAGATCCACCAGAGAAGCATTGTCTGCACCTGTACACAAATGCTCCTCTGTTTGTGGGGATTTAAGTCCCCCTCCATATTTCCCATGTTTTCAGATTTTTCTACAACTTGTGGGGGGTCCTCATGTTTCTAGAAAATCTTCCTTCTGTGTAAATTGGTCCAATCCACAGATTTAAGGGTCTGTAGATGGCCCACAGCACTATTAGAATATAAGTTGAGCACTGCATAGAGATTTTTCTGATCTGACCTTTTCAAATTTATACCTTTTCAAATTAATTAATCTGTTCTGCTGGAAATCATCTTTCTTTTAAATTATATTTATTTTAATAAAAAGATAATGTTGAGTTATTCATGTTGAACATATTGTTTTGCATAAGATTCCTTTTAAAGCTAAATTTGATTTGTGGAAAAACAAACTACGATGTTCAATTACAATATACAAATCATTCTGAGAAAAAATGGTTCAATTGTTTTTCTAATCTTATTCCAACAGTGATTTTATTTTTCTCTCCCAGCTCAATTATCAGTATGTCTTTGCAAATCAATCTCTACAGAGACTATCAGGAGGCAGATGAATTAATACTTTCTCTCATTGTGAGCCCACCTATAAAACTGTCTCTGAAACTGGCATTGCTGTATCCCATGTTTACTTTCCCTCATTGATTTCCAGAATAAATCTGAAAAGTTTACTGCTGAAACATTCATTTTTATAGTCTGTAATCAAAATCAGATACAGCCAAGTCCTGTAAACACTACCGCACACTTGACATTAAGGAGATACATGTATTACAAATAAAATAATAAATTCAGAAGAGATGCCATTTTATATTATACAGTATTAAATATAGTATTATCATCCTTCTACCACCTTAACTAAATGCCATTTTTCTATATTCAAAATTACAAAGTCACTGAAATGAGAATTAGTTTTTATATCAGTGACATGGCTGCTATCAACACTTACAGTTTCTAGTACAATCCCTTTGGTTTCCAGTGATATGCCTTGCTCCACCCAATCCCACCGCAGTTGGCTAGTGCCTCTATGCGTTTCCCATGGGTCATCATACCAGGTGTACCATCAGTTCCAGAACAGATATAACCTCCACTGGGGGGAGGGGGCACCAGTCCAGCTTATCCATCTCCCCTGTACCAATGGACATCACCCAGAAAATAGGCTATCACGTCATGTTATGTGTCATATTCTTTTTTTTCAAGAGGAAGAGGAGAAACAGGGCTATTTATTTAAGTGGCAGTCATACAGCTCTTAATGTCTAATTCTAGCCTGAGATATAGACTATGAATCATCATGCCTAATGGCCTCTAGCCCTACTAGAAAAAAAGAGATCCACAGACTTCATTGCCATGCACATAGATGTTGAAAGTTTACTGAAGTCACAGAAGTAGAATCAAGAAACAAAGAAAGTTTGGAACTTGTGTCAAAGAGTGAATTAATAGTGAGACATATAATAAATTTTCATGGTTATCTTTCCAAAAATGTTTACAGGAAGAGAAGTCACTGAGCCACAGAAAGACTTTCTTTAATAGACTAATCTCTTTTCAAGGCAACTGCTGCAATTCTCTTGTCACTTGTTTAATAACCACTGTAACTCAAAAAGATACAATAGCCAGTCACTAAGGGGGGGAAATCTATAAAGACTTCCTGAAGTAGACCTTGATGTCCACAAGCTCCACTAGTAAACACCCCAAAGGCTATGTTTAAGGGCAAGAAGAAAAGCTATCTTTTGTTAAGCAGTGGCTGGGTAGATGCTTATCATGGATACTTTAGGCTGATCCTGCATTGAGCAGGGGGTTGGACTAGAGGGCCTGTATGGCCCCTTCCAACTCTATGATTCTATTCTATGATTCTAATGTCTCAGAGAGAAGAAGTCGTGCCCAGAGTCCCTCATCTTAGTTTTTACTACTTCTTGCAATCCAAGCACTTCAAGGGCTAACTTAGGCCAGGCACAACATGGGAACATTTTATCTGCCTTTGTCTGATGAACAAGATGCAAGTCCATCCCATTTCCAGAGGAACAGTTGGCAGGAGTCATATTGTAGAATCATTTGAAACCATTTAATTGTGTTAGTAAACAGACATGATTCAAATCATCAAATGTCTACATAGTAAACATGTGCTAAATAAATAATCAGAACACTGAAGCAAACTTTTTAAAAACTTCTTAGTTATTCAACTCAGGCTGTACTAACCTTAAACCTACTCTAAGACCCAATGAAATAAATGTTATGACAAATAAAATGAATAGTGGGGAACTACACTGACTTTTAAAAAACTGAAATAAGAAAAGAAATAACTACAGCTTTAAAAAATGGAAGTCCTTAGACGACATTGCTAGGCAACCTCAGCATTCTAGGCTTTGTTTCTGACTGTACAAGATGGGTAGCAGGGCCCTTCCCAGGGGTGTTTTAGCATTTGACGGAAGACTCATTGGAGCCATGCCTGACATCAACCATGGAGTGACTTGATACCACCTGACATGCCTGACAGCTTATCACTGTAGAACAACTGCTACCCTTTGAAATGCCAGTATGGTGTAGCCATTAAAGGTCTAGCATAGGTTCTGAGAGATCCATGGAAACTCTCTAGGGCCCATTATGCATGGGCCATAAGGCCTGCACTTGCGGCAGCAGCGCTTCGGTTAAAATCACCGAGAACGCATGCTGCCACCATGAGTGTGGGCGCCTCCTGGCCCCAGGCTCAGGAAAACCCGCGTTAAGCGAACGTGGGATCTTCTGGAGTTTCCTGGGTAAGCCGGGGCTGCGGCGGCCCGGCGCTGTGCATAATCAGCAGTGGCAGGCTTGTCGGGCCACCCAGCCTCGACCTCCGGTGTCCCATAAGGGACACCGCTCGCCCATGCGGGCTCCGTGGCAGCACGGAGCTGGCAGGAGTGACCCCCTGCCACCCCCACTCCCCCCAGCCCCTCCCCACCTCCCCTACCCGCACTGCAGCACTTACCTCAGCCAGGCCTCCTAGCCTGGCATAAAGCACGTGTGCACTACGCCAGGGCAACCCAGCATGCCCCGCTCCCATGCATTCACGGGAAACGGCAGGGCATTGTGCCCCGCTGCAATGGCATGGCGCCAGCACACGGAATCTGGCGCCGTGTATAAAGGGCCTAGGTGATGTCATGGCAGATACCTTTTAATGATCCAACTCTATAAAAAAATCTTACCTATATATTTGTAACCATCTTCCCCATCGACAATTGGCCTCAGCCAGGTTGACCTAGCAGTAGCAGCAGTTTTCAGGTTGAGACCAGTAGGGGGATATAGCATGAAAGCCATTTCAATGGCTTGATGTTTTTTGATGCAGACTACTTTTGATTCAGCCTCTGAAAAACACAGGAGAGGAGGATATGCTTTATAAAACAACATTCAAGCAGTGTAACATATCAATGTACACATTGTCAACTGATGGTAGATGTATTATTTATGATTACACCAGTTCAGCAAATGTTTTAGTTACCAACTTTAAAATTACCATAAAGTCGAAAAATTAGGTACCGGTGTTATATCATTCAAATCCCATAATATTAAATTACAGCCTGCACACAAACAGATAATGTTCCAAATGTGTAGGCATCAGTATAAAATGTAGATGATCCAGTGACCAGTGACCTAAGATTTTTATAGCCTTGTCTCTGTCACTGTTTAGAAAAAACCAAGGAAGACCTCATACAGGAAGCTGCTTGTTTTTGGAAACTCTGACTATTATTAGACAGAATTTTTAAAAAATTCCTAATAGCTTAAATTCATATTCCTAGCTGGAAAACCAACAAACTGGTTTGGGAGAAATTTTCAGAAGCTCATTGAAAAGCCAAAGCTAGAAAAACAAGGCTGTACTTAACTGTGTTATTCATTGAGAGGTCTTTTGTTCAGGTGTACATGGGACTGCACTTGTGTAGGCCTGCTGCAGAGAAGAGCTGACAAACTTTAAAATGAAAATTTTAGATCCCAAGAGTGCTTCCCCTCTCCTTAGAGAAGGCTGGCTTTGCCACACAAAAGTCATGTGGTGTGGGAGGGGCAAGTACTCCTCCCTCAGTTCTCCATCTGCTATTGTATGAAGGTAAATAGCAAACCATAAGCCTACAGTGGGGAAAGGAGGGGAAAATATTAACCTGCACAGAAGACCACTTGATGAACCACAGTTACAGATAAATGCAACCTTGTTTTCATCTTCATGGCTTCTGTGCAGTCCCACATGGGAGAATAGCAAGATCACTCAAATATATTGAAGTGCCACTCTACCCACAGCAGCCTCTCTCTAGGAGTTGACTTCTAGGGCAGAACAAATGTGGCTTATTCCACCAGGTCACCCCAGAAGCCATCTAGCTGTGAAGGCTGAAGAAAAAAAAACCTCTGAGCAAATGTGTAATACAGACAGATAGGGCCATCTAATTTAGGCAGAGAGTAAGCCAGTTTCATGAAATAAACTGCATGTGACTGGCTGCATGTGGGGGAGTGCAGAATCGAACCTGGCATGCCAGATTAGAAGTCCGCACTCCTAACCACTGCACCAAGCTGAGATATTCTGTCATTGTGGAAAATCTTCATAACAGCCTTGGCTGGAGTCTCTAATCTGTCAAGGTCATCATCTGTCATTGAACGTGGACAGAAATTTCTGAATGAGTTTCCCTGGCTAGTATATTTTCCCCAACATGTAATGACATGGGAGTTAGAGACACTTGCTTAGTATGCAAGATGAATGGAGGAGGAAGGAGTTAATTTCAAGAGAACTGCCAGTATGAGATGGAACTACTTAGATGAAGATTTGGTCCCTTCCTTCTATGTATATTCCTGATGACTGTATTAGACATTGCCAACATTATGTGCTGCTTTATATATGAAGCAATTAATTAAAAGAGACTATTTTAGAGCCTTCACAATATAAAATCTGAGTTGCCTAGAGAACAATTTCTAGAGACTGTATTTATTCTCCATGCTAATACAAAGTTTGCAGCTTTCTATGGAAATACAGTTTAGAAATGTTGGCATTTTGAGCCAGTCTTTCTATCAGATATTCCTCTTCTGTTTAACTGAATAGAACTACAAGTGATGGAGCTAGTCTCCAGCCTCCTATCAAACTTCCAAGAGCTTCCAAAAACAAACTTTGAAAACTGATCACTACAAGCACTTCAACATACTGTTCATTTGCTTCAACATGAAGTAAGTGAATGTCATACATTTTTGTCATGTCATTTTTATTGAACACTTCTCTGTTCATTAGTAATAAAAGTTATAAACAGCAATTCATTCATCAAAGTGAAAAATGTTGTACTCCTTTACCAAGCAAAACTGTGCCAAAATAGACTGCCTTATTCCTAAATTAATGGAGCATCTGTTGCTAAGGTACAATGTAGTCTCCGTAAGCAAGAGTGTAATAACTGTAAGCCCATTCGTGACAACTCAGAAGGTCAAGATTAAACACTGAAAGGTGAAAGGACTAAAGGAGTGAAAGAACCCTTGTTTCCAGGGCTCCATTTATGCTGCTCTCTCCTTTTTGTAGCAAAGAATCTCCATGAGGATTCTGTGGTACTGTACAGCATTGTGGTACTGTACACATTCTCCAGTACTCTTGTTAATGAGGTTACTACAGTTGGACTGCATTTTACTGGATGATCTAAAAGATTATTCAGTAGATTCCTTGTATGTCAAAAATTCTCCAAAGGGATAAAGGGTAAATAAGAAGAGAATACTATAAATAAAATACTATAAACTATCGGGGCAGTGGGAAGGGAGGCCTTTTGTCAAGATGGCTGACAAATGCACCACAATCTAGCACATAGTCAAGGTGATCATCATATTTTTCATAACTTTTCAAATACCAGACAACTGACCATGGCATTCTCTGAAGAGGAAAACAGACAAATAAATGGGCAGTTGTTCTTTTATTGCAAAAGACCTTCTGGAGCAGACACCTGGGTTCCATGAAGGCTCTAGAATACCTCCATGGTCTTTATTATTACCCCTTGTATAAGTAACAGTGTGATCCACAGCAGGGGTAGTCAACCTGTGGTCCTCCAGATGTCCATGGAATACAATTCCCATGAGCCCCTGCCAGCATTCTTATACCTTTCTACTTAAGTTAATTAATGGTCTTAGAAGGGTATAACTCTTAGACTGAACTATATATGACTATGTTAATGCTGAGAGATGGCTGATTGGAAGGGAATCTGATGGCTTGCTAGGAAAAGTGTCTTGAATGTTATTAGATGTGCTTATAGCAATTGACTACTCCTTGTCTTATCTTACTCTTTGAACAAAAATGAAACTTCTCTAGGATAATGTTTAAAGCAGTGCTACATCAAAACAAACAAACAAACCCACAAAACCTGTTATCTATTCTACAGTATTATGCTCTCAGTTTTGGAAGTGAAAAAATATAATAGAGGAGGGTGAGCTAAGTCTGGAGAGGTTTATTCTTAAAGTAGAAGGAAATGAGATTACTACTTCAGTAATTTCTATCATTTTTACAGTTCATATTGTATTATCTAATCAGTGCAAAGTTGCTGATTTCAGTCTAGATCATCAATTTTCAGTTCTACAAAACTGCCGATTTATTTTAAAGAGATTAATAAAATGAGAAGTACCTTCCTATGAGTAAATTATCTAATAGTTGAAAGAAAACTGACAAAACCTAGGGAAAATTAATTCCCTAAATCTGGAACTAAGATCCATGTACTGCAAAATAGCTTCTTCTTTTTTCTTTTCTTTTTCTATTTCTTTTTCTTGTTTGAAATATTGATCAAGCACAGATAAAAAAAAGTCCAGCAAGTAAAAGGAAATGTGAAAAAGACCAAAACAGAAAAGGGAATGTGCTACTATGATAATCTTGTCTTTTTCCCTCCCTCACATACTGGATTTTCTCTTCTGTTTTTTTGCTGAGCATTCCCTTTATCTATTTTCTTCTTATTTTTGTCTATGGTTGTCCCACCCACTCACTGGATGGATGGATGGATGTATGGATGGATGTGCTGCCCCAGTCCAGGGAACTGAGGGAAGAGATTTAAAAATCACCTTCTTATACTCTGCTTTTAAAATGGCACAAAAGAGGATTTTAAAAGTTCAAAATAAAATGCTTTATTTAATTTGGAGGGGAAATGGTGGAATCAATTGTCAGATGTAAGTGGTGGACAGACAATAGAACTGAGTTAACTTTGTATTCCCAAGACCCCCCCCCCCACAGAATTTGTTACCAACAAGTATGTGTTTCTGTTAATCAACAAGGTCTTTAAAACTTAGGGAACAGAGGCTTTCTTTTCTGAGTTTCACCAAAGTTCAGAGGGCAGGAACATACAACCAAATCCCCCAAATTCTTCTTTAAACACAAACTAGGTATTACTCCTCTTTTTTAGAAGCCTTCAGGGAGGGTGGTATATAAATGTGAATAAAGAAATAAAGAAAGAAAGAAATAAGCTATTTTCCTTCTTAGCTGGACAGGGATCACTTCTCTTTACTAGAAGTTATTTCTCTTTTCTGTTTGGATCCTCCTGTATCCACTTACTCTCTTAGCCTCCTTCCCAGTCTACAGTCAGTGCTTAATTGTTTCTTCTTCAACTGCCAGCTCCCAACTGTCATAACTAACTCACTCAACAGAATTCTGTTTGAACAGCCTGTCACTCAAGGTCTCTCAGACTCTGTTAGGCATTAACGATGATCCATCACAGCTACTTTACAGTCAGTCCTCCCCTAACCTAAAGCAACTTCTTGCCAACAATTACAAACCACCTAGCAAGGGCTAATTTGGGAACTGCACCTGCAACAAACATGGATGCCAACTTTGTCCTCATATAAACTTAAACAGAACTTATAATAACAAATATACCATTGTGGGCTTGTCCACTTGCTAATCCTCCAATACAAATTTGTTAACAAAGCTGTTCTATTCCCTACCTTGAACTAATCATCCCCTTTACAAACGAATGAATAAACACAAATCTGGTTTAAAAAACTGCAATATTCATACAGTACTGTATGAATATTTTAATCTTCCAGGCATTCTGTGTTTGATGAAAAAGTCACTAATTTCCTGTAAAAGAACTTCTAAAAGTCATACTCAATACAAAATTATCAAAATGAGTTTCCTAATCAAGTTGAATTTTATCTTGTCCCCAGGACTTGAAATTTCTCACACACTAGAGGTGCTAGCATCTGAACATATCCCACTACTTTCAAATGTTAATTAGTTCAACTATATCTCCATGCTTTTCTTTTGGGATCTGCTTGTCATCTTTTATACTGCACTTTTCTAGGTGAGTTCTAATTATATCTCGCAGCATAGTCCTAACCCATTGCTCTTTTGATTGGATATTCTTTTAAACAGGCCTTTTTCCACTGCATACAGTTGTTCGTATAAATGGATAAACATGCATCCGATTACCAATAAATGAACTCTGACTCACAAAAGTTCATGCTGGGGTACATTATGACTGTTACTAAAGTGCCACTGCTTCCAGTTTTGTTTTGCTACTACAGACTGGCATGGTTACCCATCTATAATTATTAGAAAAATTGAAAAATCTCTAATATCAAACCAGCAGTTCTCCCTTACACAGAGATATGATCTGATAGCACTCTTTCCAATGTCCTGTCATATACACATTGCTCTTGAAGGCACACATATTTTGTATACCTTGCCATACTCTACTCTTTCACAGACCTAAAATATATAAAGCACACAGCAAAGTCCGTATCATAGTTTCCACCCATTCCCAAATGGCAGACATAATTGTATTCAGATTTGAAACATGTCCAGTGCCCAATAGTAAATTTCTAACTGAATATCAATACTGCCTAAGAGAGCTCATAATCATGACTATCTCTTACAAAAAGCATCCAAGGCTTTGTCATCATAGGAACAGGAGGATATTAAAAGAACTTGTAGACAACTCCTCTTGCTCATAGTGGAGTATGTACTTACTCCAGTAGAATACACACACAGCCACAAGATAGCATATCCATTGCCTCACCAAGCAGCTCAACTTAACTACATAGGAGCAGGGAAATTAATACTCCAAAGCAATATAAAATCATTTACAATTATGAGCAATATGTTGTGTAAGAAAATATGAAGATTCCATCACTTTCTCCTTCATGGTATCCTGTGATGTATACCCAATATGCTTAAAAACTTTTTGTTTTGTTTAACATGGAAATCTAAAAGCCAGTATCAGCTTTGATAGGCACAACATACAGCACAACAAATAAGTATAGCTACATCTGTAATTTATTAAATTCAGATGCTGCACACATTTTAAGAGTGCATATTGGGTGATGGATCAAAATGACCGAAGCACTATTTGTTTTGACTGGAACAAAAGAGGAATGACATGAAGGTGATTTTCTCATTCCTTTAAAAGCTGTTGCTTAGGACATCTGTTAGTCTCCCAATTGCTCAAATGATTAATAGGGCATGATTCTCATTGAAGAAACAGAACGACTATAATAGAATCTTTTACTTAGATGGGATGACTTTTTAAGTGATTGCTTCAGCTGGAGATGAAGGCCAACTAGGTACTGAAAAGATGCATTAAGACAACAAACTGCATGAATCTAATTTTTTCATCTCTTGATGAAGGATTCTGTTACAAACATGGGGATCTGTTGTAAAGGCACATGTTTTTTCATCACACCTGAAAACATTAAAATGCATTTAACTATTATGGAATCTCATAATGAGAGTGTTAGTGGAGAAAACAAGAGAGATCCTATCAATATTAAAAAGTAAATCAACAGCAGCAGCAGTGCTGAAATTAAGAAGAGTTGGTTTTTCTACCCCTCGTTTCTTTACCTGGAGGAGTCTCAAAGCAGCTTGCAATTGCTTCCCTTCTTCTTCCCACAACAGACACCCTGTGTGGTAGTTGGAGCTGAGAGAGCTCTAACAGCACTGTGCTGCAAGAATAGTCTTATGAGAACTGTGACTAGCCCAAGGTCACCCAGCTGGCTGTATGTGGAGGAGTGGAGAATCAAACCTGATTTCCCAGATTAGAAGCCTCTGCTTTTAACCCCTACACCACTCAAGCAAGGAGATACAGCAGCAAAAAAAACAAACAAACACTTTTACTAGTATTAAATAGATTGATTATAGTGCAGAATTATAACATATTGTGGACAACTGGTCTACTTTTATAATAGAAGTACATTTGTATTTCTTATGGCACTCAAATACTTGTCTAATTACAAGATAGCTGGACATTCATTTATTTAACTATTTTACAATCCATTTATAGAAAGGATGAACATTTTCAGAATCTAAGATTGCCATGGGAACCAAAATTTTGAATCACTAAGAACTGGGGGGGGGGGGGAATGGATGACAAACTGGTTCTGAAAGGTTTGATATATAACAAAACTGTGCTGATTATGAACACAGGGACGTGAAGCTGCCTTATACTGAGTCAGACTCTTGGTCTTTCAAGGTCGGTGTTGTCTACTTTGATGGGCAGCAATTCTTTCACATCACCTGTCCTCTTTAATTGGAGATGCCAGGGGTTGAACCAGGGCACTTCTGCATGCCAAACAGATTATCACTCTGCCATAGCCCCTGCCCTTCTTGATCGCTTTATCTACAAAACTGTTGAAAATAATATATCAAGTATGCATCTAACAATGCCATATGAGCTTTTTGGCCTATGGAAACCAGAATGCTCTGAAACAAAGCCTGTGAGACATGAATAAATGCAGTACCTTCACTTGATTGGTTATTTATTTAAAAATATTTATATCCCAATTTACTTTTACAAAACTCTGAAGTGCTATTGTAGGGAATAGTACTTTTAAGATTTCACAAAGGCAGTGAAAGGATTGTATTGGAACTGCATGTACTCAATAGGTTCATGTGAGGAAATGCTGAGGCAGTTTTCCAAGGAGTATTTGAGGAACCACCAAAAGTAATTTTGCCAGTCCCTGAATAACATGGGTGCAAGGGTTCCTTTCTAAAAATCCATAAGCTTGCATTTTCTCCCAGCAAAAGCACTGGTGGTCAGAAAGCACCAAGAACAAGACTAGCAGCAAGATATGAACAGGAAGAGATGATTACATTTAATTCATATAAGCATTATTTTGTAATGACTTCATATTTGTCAGTAAACCATCTTTGATTTTGTTTATGTATAAGTACAGCTTCCAGCATCATTTTGTTCCTACTCCTAGCTTTTCAGTTGCTGAGGATGTAAGCTGGCATCCTGGCTTATAGGGCAGGTAGGGTACTGAAAGCCTTCCTACCTGCACATGGTACTATGAGACTAGATGATCACTTTAAGGAGAAATTATCTGGGAGAGGAGCCTCTTTTTTCATGTGCATCAATCATATTGCAAATGTGAGACAATGCAAATAAATACACCTGGTCCGTAGTTGAGACTGAGTGCTAACTAAAGGTTGGCAGAAGTAGTGCTGGTTTGCAGGTTTGTTCATGCATGTTTACTAGAATGGTAAATACCCTCTTGTAATCAAACCAGACCAAAATGATGAGTTGAAGGGCTTGGGGAGGAAATTGTCTTGGTGTTGAGCCTTGGTACCTCAACCCACATGCTGACTGGCATCAGGGGCTGGGGGTGATGTTTATCATTTGTCAGCGCTTCTGTGAATAGACTGTGATAAGCAAGTCATGTTACCTCTCTCAGTTTGGAATCAAGAAGGAGCTTTTGATGGGGAAATGGCACTTGTGATCACATAGCAAAGTCACAGGAATATCAGAATAATGTCTATATCTGCTTTATTGACTATAAGAAAGCTTTTGATTGTGTGAATCACAACAAGAAGCCATTGTACGTATACCATTTGGTGACAATGACTGGTTTAAAACAGAGAAAGGAGTAACTGTTTCACTTGTATGCTGAGATCATTATGAGAGAGATTGAACTCAAAGAATCAAACACTGAAAATGAAATTGAAGGAACAAATATAAATAAACTTCGGTATGCTGGTGACACTACTTTCAGAAATTAGGGAAGGCCTAGAACAGCTGATTACAATTCAGTTTTCTTAAACACTAAAAACACTTAAAAAGACAAAAATAATCTTCATTGCAAAAAGCAGACATGTCACAACAACAACTGATGGATTGAATGCATTCAATAATTCATTTTTCTTGGGTCATAAATGTATGTGAATGGCAATTGCAGTATCGAAATGTAATGTTGAATTGTTCTAGGTCGCTCAGCAATGATGAGCTTGAACTAAACATAGAAAAGCTGGGACATAAGCCTGACTACCAAATGTAGATTAGTTAAATCTATCATATTTCCAATAGCCACTTATGGCTATGAAAGTATTGGATAAGAGAAGAATCAATTCATTTGAACTGTGGTGTTAGAGAAGGCTTTTGTGGGTACCATGGAGAGCCAAAGTCATTAACAAGGAAATACTACAGCACATAAAATCTTATATATTAAAATCATGAAACTCTGGCCCACATATCATGCAATCCAGCTCAATGAAGGAAGTAATTATGCTAGGATTGGTCGGTGGAAAAAGGAAACCAGGCCAACAAAGAATGCGGTGGTTCAGCGCATTCAACATGGACAACAGCCATGACTGGACATGACTGAATGGCTGATGACAACAACTGCAGGAACAACAGTCAATGCTAATCAGGTTACAGCAGAACCAGGGAGCGATATATGCATCTAACATTTGACTAACTCTACAGAAAAATATACGCTTCATTACTGCTACACAGATCATTAAACATGAGTCAATAAAAATATCTTACCCAAAGATAAGCAGGTCACAACCAATGAGCCCCTTCTAAGAAGAAGCTCCTAATCAATTCAAATTCCTATATTTATATTTTTTAAAAATCTTCTCTAATAATAGTTAGCTGTTCCATTTGATAAGGCTGTACTTTTGGGGGTAACTAACAATAACTTTAAATACCATATAATATGCAAAAATGCACTGATATAGTCTACTGAGTGTTGCCTCTTTAAAAACATCTTTATTTGACATGAAACGTGCTAACGTTACAAGAATGTCCCCCCCCCCTTTTTTGTGTGTGTCCATCTTTAGCCTTCTTCTTCAGGAAGCTCTAGGCTTTAAAGCACTTAAGCCATTTCCTTAAGTCATGGCCTCACATTCTTTGTAGAAAATACTATGCACTTCTCCACATTTATGTAAGATGACTCAACAACCTGCCCAACTCTCTTATTTTCAGAAGTTGACTGAAAAATCTTAGGTTTCTACAGGATTTCTGATCATTGACTGAGAATGGTATTTTATGAAATAAACATTTTTAATCATATCATTTGTTACAGCTTTACAATAGAAAACTTCAAAATATACATGGTGAGAAATGTATTTAGTTGTCGTCATACATTTTAATATATGTTCTCATGACCACACCTCCAAAACATTAGATTCTTTTCACATATACTATTTAGCTTTTATGGCAATATTAAATCTTCTAATGATTCTCCACTGCAAAGGAAATTTGAAGAAAAAGTACAAAAATATGCTTCTATGTATGTCCCTAATATTGTTTTCTGTTTATTTAAAAATTCATAACCTGCGTGCTTTTGAGTTTCTGAAACCATGCTAAATATTTTATTATTTACCTTTAGAAATATATTTTTCACAGCAAAGTTTTACAAAAGCAGTATTAATCAATCTTAAACTATCACTCCCAAGAGCTTTTAACATTAAAACTTAGCTGGATATATGGGGGCTCAGTCTCCTATATGAAACATAATTAGCCTATTTTCTATAACGTCATTTAATTTTTCATCAAAAGACCTGTTCAACTATTTTCCCTCTTAATCATATTTTCAGGATGAGAGAGAATGACTGTCCCAGGTTACTCAACCGTTTCCGCACTAGTAATATTGTTTGGATTTTCATTTTTAAAGGCTTGCTTTTTTGTCCATTTCAGCATTAAAATCTTCCTTTCGAGGCACAACCCTGAATTGCTGTCTGACATACCACACATTTTGGAAATTTTGCATTACAGCGACTTCATCAATCAAGGCAGAATCTAATTTGGGGCTGCCCAATACGGAAATGTGGGCATTTGGGTTTTTCCCCATGCTTGCCATTTTGAGTCATTTGGGCATGCCCCTTTCCTTGTCGCCATTCTTCCTTTCCCCTTCCTCCCCCTTCTCCCCCCGTTCCAAAAAAATCTACCTTTTTACAAAAAGTGTGATCACATTACAATGCTGTTTCTAATATTTTAAAAAAGCAGACTTGCATAACAGCATTGTAATGCAATAACACAGGGGGGTTTATTACATTCAGGGGGGTGGAATTAAGGGGTGCAATGAAAACAAAGGTGCAAGCAGGTTCTATTTTGCAAAAAATAAAAAACTCACATTTTTTGAAAAGGGGAAGGAAACAAAGCATGATGGGAGGTGCCTCCATCGGACTCAGTGCAAAACACATATTGTGAATTTCAGCCTGGAAAACGAGGGGAGGAAAACCCAAATGCGGAAAGACTAGAGTCGACTCACAGCATCCAAAGGAAATTCAAAGCGAGGCTAAAACAAGGTATATTTCCTAATGAAGAAATGGTCCCAGTAAATCTAATGGCAAAGTAAGGATTTGAACCCTGGTCTCTTCAACCATTAGTCAATACTACAAACTACAGACCATTACCAACTGCTGTTCCCAATCTGTTCCCAAAGCATCATCCTCTTATAAATATAGAGAATGCTCTGTATGACGACAGAATTCTTTTCAATATTCAGGAGCAGTGATCTTACAATAATTTCTGGTGCTCTGTTTTTTGTTTTCATTTTTCCTGGCTGGAGGAACAATGACAGGAGTGACTCAGCAGATATGTCCCTGACAGGGATTTTGTCCAACTAGAAAGTTAGCCTGCTTCCTGCCAAAAGTTTTTCCACTTTCTGCCAATCATTACACACCACTTCATTGCCTTTGGATAGGCTTTCTGCTTCTTTATAAACATGGAATGAGTTTGTTCTCTGAGGCTGTGCCTGTAAGGCATAGGAAAGGCTTTCCTTGAATATGCTGACAGGCAGGGCAGATGGGGGAGGATAGAGTCAAGGGCTATGGATCTTCACACTCCCATGACTGTATGGCCAGCTTATATGCCCTGCAGGGGCCTGGGGAAAACAATTTGCTTGTATCTGCTGCAAAGCAAGCAGGACATATGAGGGAAACAGAGGATTAATTCTTCTCCATATTATAGGTATATGGCTCAAGGCAATTTCCACTGCAATTTCCATTCACCCTCTACAGGTGCAGCAAAGGGCCACTGAGATGCAAGCCAGGAGTTCAGCCTCACATGCTCCTTAGTACCAAATGCTGCAAGATGAAAAAGAAAAAAACTTTACCCTTCCTATGCCAAAGGTAACTCTTTACTTTTCATATGGGCCAAGCACTTGCTGAAAAGTGGTTCTAGCTTCCATTCCTCTAAAGTAGCGGTCCCCAACCTTTTTAAGGTTGAGGACCGCCTCCAGGGGTGGTGAAGAGCCGGCGGCCCGGGCGCCGCACATGCGCGTTAACGCCCTCAGTGGTGAAAACGTGCATGCGTAGCACCTCCGTGCGTGTGCATTTTCACCACCAGGGGCGCTAACATGCATGCGCGAGAGCTCTGCACATGCTCATTAGTGCCCGCTGGCATGTCAGCAGCCATGCCTGCATCTTCCCCCCAGCTCTCACAGCAGAAAACTAGCTGGGCCACGAATGAAGCTCTCGTGGCCCGGTGAGCTTCTCTCTGAGGGGGGGAGGCAGGTGTGGCGGCCCGTCACTGAGACCTTCGTGGCCCACTAGTGAGCCTCAGACCACAGGTTGACTACCCCTGCTCTAAAGGCTTCTATCTCCACTGCAAGTTCTAGCTCTAACTCATATCACAATGGTACCAAATCACTACCTCATGACTTAGTTCAATGTAACTTTTTATGTCTTAAGAATTGCAACAACTGTATGATTACTTTTCATTTACAGCAAACAAGATCCCTGTGGTGAATACCTTGATAATATGCATTTTGTAAACTAGACTCAAAAGGCTTATAAGCATTGATTTTATATATAAATGCACGCACTAGCATATGTTCACACACAAATTCACTTTCAAAGCTAAAATGTCCAGAGAGTGCATTTATTTGCTTTTATGCCCACAGCAAAAGTACAAGAGATTCCAGTAGCTAATTGAACTGGCAGCCTGCTGGTTCAGATTCTGTATGAGAATGTCCGAAACTCCTTCTCCTGAGTAAAACAATCTTCTGTTTTAAAAGATAAAAAGCCATTGTAAAGAATTGTTAATGATATGCATATTCAAATGTGATCAACCCTTTTCTTCTCCCTGAGACATTCTTTTTCATTTCTCAAATATCTCTTTAGGAAACAAAAATTAATTTCTTCATCACTCTGCGGTCTGCATCCCATTTTTACTGACATGCCAACCAGCTACTAGGACAATCCCTTTATTTGGTATATACAACTCAAAAAGTCAATTTTGTCGGGAGAGGCGGGGTAGAAATTAAATTATAAACAATAAAGAATGAAAAATAGCGAAGAGCAAATAAGTAAGGGAGGATGTATATGCTAGAAAGCAGTGGGTAGAGGAAGCATCAAGAGTTAGCAGTAAATTTTCTTGGTCCCTCGATAGTAAAGATGGTATCATGCACAAAACTAGGAGACATTTTAGCAATCACTGAGATCATTCCATGCCACAGATGGTTCTGAAATCCTAGAATGGCCAGCATTCATTCCTCTTGGCAGCCCATAAGCTTCTTATTGTCCATACAATGGTGAAACCACCAACCATCAACGGAGCTCAATCAACTTAACAGAAGAATGCACCATGACTATGATGTGACATAGGGACCAACTCTTTTTATATACAGCTGATTTTGAGTCCAAAATCTCCCTCAGAACTATAATCATTTGCCTTTATGTGGTGAAAGAGGAGGATGCAGCAGTGTACTGAGATTCTTTATTTCATTACATAACACAGTACTTCAAAAGCTACACATTGGGAGCTGTTAGGCATTTATTTACCATGGTGGGTTAATCTTGTTCAGGGAGGTATAGAAGCTCAATAATGAGCACTACAGTATATAAGCTAATTGCAAGGATAAAACCAAATGAATAATTACCTCACTCTGGAATGGGGCCTGGGGGAATTTTTCTTTAATAAAGGTTTAACTCACCAGTGATAATGAATGCAATCTCACATACTACTGAATAATGCTATTAACATAATGGGTGAGATACGAGAACTATAATTAGAACTTAACAGAAATGTTAATTACCCACCAGTAGGGTACTCATCTGAAAGGGAATTTTTACCCCTACCCATAAAATGGGCTTGTAGGAAGCTGGTGTTAGGAATTCAGATCAAGGGTCTCCCACAAGCAAGCAGAAGATTAGGAGGTAAAACACCAGTAAAGGAATTCTTCTTTGTTGATCTCAAGAACTACTGTGGTTTTAATAGTTTGTTGCTCTGGTAAGATTCTATATACTAGGGTGCAGCTTTTTAAAAATTCCTAAAATTGCAGAGTGTAAGAAGCCATTCCTCCAAAGTAAATATTTTCTCTGTTTTAGAAAAAAAAAGACATAATTCTCCTAGTATCTTATTGATTGTTTTGCCCTAAATGGGATAGTCCAGTCTAGTCAGATCTCAGAAGCTATACAGAGTTGGTCCTGGTTAGTATTTGGATGGAAGACCTCCAAGAAATACATGGAAGTGGATAAGGACAAAACACTTCTGGATGTCTCTTGTCTTAAAAACTCTATGGGGTTGTCATAAGTCTGCTGTAACTTGATGGCCCCAAATTATGTCATATTTTGCCATTTATACTTATTCTATATGGACATTCCTCTTGTGTGTTGACTGAACATATATGGAGGGAGACAAATTGTATGGGAGTGGCGGGATATAAAATTGCCATCTTGTGAGCCCAGTGCCTATGTCAAGGAAGTGCCTGGACATATGCACCCTCTATGAGACCAGTGCCACTGCTTTGCAACTTTGATAACACCAAGGGCACATATACACTTAACACTTCCTCCACACATTTGCACCATACAGATGACCCAGCAATTACTCAGAAGTGTGTGTGTGTGTGTGTGTAGACCAGCATGCTCATACCCACTGTCCCTTCCTGCATGTTGGTCAATCCACACAGCAGGATGATCTGTACAGGGCTATAGAAATCTGAAGTTATATAGATGAGTAGGTATGTCCATAAAAATACAATACAAATAATTATGTTAGCTGACGCTGTTCTTTCTCACACATGCTCTCTTTCTCTCTCACACACACACACAAACACATTCCTGCTAGTTTCATCTAATACAAAAACACCCCTCCACGTGAAAAAGAGATGGGCTGCTTGCAAGTGGTAATGGAGCATCCAGATGGCAGACTCCCACAGTCTTTCCCTGCCTCAGTCACCACAATGACCACCACTGCCCTGCCAACAAAGGGCTTCATGGGGTTTATTTATCGGTAATTAACATTATATGCTACAGTGATATGTCAATTACAAATTGGGGGGGGGGGGAGAATCTGGCAAAGTCTTCCATGTCAAGGAGGGAACAACTGCTGTTGGAGACAAAGGGACAGTGCAAAAAAAGAGCTGTGTGGAAGTGTTGTTGTCACTACAAATTCAGAGGCATTTACAATTGCAACACTGTCATTGCCAAGCAGAGACTACCCCTCCCTTTTTAATTCTGCATTTCATCACCAAAAGTGAAATATATTCTATTGCATTGCATGGGAATATGTGCCAGGGAATAGGACACAAACATCAGAAAATAGGTGTTTGATTAGAAATGTCCACAGCTTTATTATGATGTAAATGAGTGTCAGAACATCATGGGAGGATCCAGCCATCTTGTGACCAGCAGACCACAAGGAAGTCCTGACACCAGCAGCAAGGACCAAAGGCACAAGGGGAAGCCAGAGGAAGCCTTTAACCAGGGGTGCTCAATTGGACCTCCCAGACTAGCTGGTGATGTAAGCCAGCCAATCAGTTTGGGGTCCTTCCTACACTCCCAGACAGCAGGAAAAGCCATGGAGGGCCCCAACCAGTGGGAATAGGGTACGACAACACCAGCCACACAAGACCTTCTGTCTTCGCCTGGCATCCCAAGAAGCCGCAATCTGTGAGTTTTGACTTAATGGTGGCTGGATTTATCAACTAGGAAATACTAAATTATTTGGTGTACTCACAAGTTTCCATTGTATAAATTTACATGGTTTAATTAACTGGGTGCCTTGCTGACTTCGCTGAAGAGAAGGAAAAGTTCATACTATGCAGTTCCTTGAATCACAGGATCACAGCCATTTCTGTGACTGAGAAACATACAAACTGCATAAAACATGAACCGCTGTTGGTTCATAGTTACTACTTTTCATGTTGCCCTCAGTGGGTCTTTGCATTGCCTTCTGCTTCAGGGGAAGGTTTCTGTGGGTGTTCTGTAGGCATCCCATGATAGATACTTTTCTCTCCTTCTGTCCTCTCCCTAACAATACCATTGCATCACTGCGACCATTTCAGCATTGGAAACAGCAGGCTGCAGGCTGTAGTTTAAGTCAGTGCAGGTTTCCCCGCCTCTTCCTGCTCCTGCATTTGGCCTAGTGCACCTCTTCCACCCCAGATTTGTGCTCCCGCATGGGAGTCAGGGTGGCAAAGTTCCCAATGCAGAAATAACCCCTGGGTGGCATTATGAAAGTCAGTGTGGCCAAGTGGTTAGAATACAAGAATAGGATTCAGGAGATACTATCTTATACTTCCACTATGCCATGAAACTCACAATGCTAATATATTATCTCTATGTAACCTACTTTATGGAGTTTTGAGAATAGAACAGAAGACATGAGAACCCTGAGTTCCTCAAGAAGAAGGGAATGATGAAAACGTATTGTTAGATAATCAGATTATTCTACATTGTCCTTGGAGATCTCTGAGAAGCCAGCATCAGATTTATTGGTCTATTTTCAAACTTTTTTTCAAAATAGAATTTTATTGATTGATTTAGTTTACTTAAAGCATTTCTATGTAATCTGTCCTCAGCACAGGATATAAGACATTCATATGCTACACCCTAATGTCAAGGACGGGGCAGGTCTGGAAAACGGCTCCACGAAAAATAATGCAATGGCAGGCTAATTGACAAAACAGGGGGAGAACCCTTACATCAAAATAGGAGAGGTGTGTGTGTGTGTTAAACAGGGCATATTTTGAGTGGCACCAGAAAGATAAATGGAAAGGAACAATGTAAACAGGGTGCTACTACATTAAATATGGTTGCGGTACTTGCCTACCTAATTTTAGAAGGGGGGAGAACCTGGAAAAGGACTCCAAAAGGCAGGTATGGAAGTTCAACTGGGAGCAGGTGGTCCTTCAGCTCCCATTCCCATGCTAGCTAAGTCTTTTAAAGTTAGAAACTGCACTCTTAATTGAACCTGGAAACAATCTTTTTCTGAATTGACATCAAGATTCACACAACATAAAATATTGCCATAAATCTATTAGAAGCAATTACTGGTAATCATTTTAAATATAAAAATTAGTATTATTCTGGTAGAAAATTTCCAGTGTTGAGATCTCATCTCAAAGAGTACTGGGATTTAATATTGTTACATTTGACATCCCAAAACAATATAAACATTTCCCAGCCATTGAATAAGATTACTATGAATTGATTTTCCTTCCCTACCCTTGTCTCTAACCCGGAAGTTACAGCTGGTACAGAATGCAGCTGCACGGGTCCTCACTAAATCATCTTGGAGGTCCCATGTTCAGCCTCTGCTGAAGCAGCTGCATTGGTTGCCAGTTTGTTTCCGGATCAGGTTCAAGGTTTTGGTATTAACCTTTAAGACTATACGCGGCTTGGGTCCTGCATACTTGAGGGACCGCCTATCTCCTTATGCCCCCCGCAGGGCACTTCGCTCTGCGGGTAAGAATCTGCTGATGATCCCAGGACCCCGGGAGGCACGCCTGGCCTCGACAAGGGCCAGGGCCTTTTCGGTCCTGGCCCCTACCTGGTGGAATGAGCTCCCTGAAGAGCTGCGGGCCCTGTCGGAGCTCTCTGAGTTCCGCAGAGCCTGCAAAACGGAGCTCTTCCGCCAGGCGTTTGTCTAAGGCCGGGTGATGGCCCGGGGCTAAGATCGGACCCCTCTCCCCGGAGGGGGGAGGCCAGTACTAGACTGACCTGGTTCCCCAGAGTGTTCCATCCTATGCCCAATTATCCTCCGTTCCTTTCTGCTCATCCAGCGGGCCTGTATGGGAATAGTTTTTTTTTTTTTTTTTTAATCGCCATCATTGTGACTTAGTCATTGTTTTAATGGGGTTTTAATGGGGTTTTAATGGGGAATTTTTAATGGTTAATATATTGTATTTGTATTAAAATATTGTGAACCGCCGCGAGCCGGTTTCCGAGAGCGGCGGTCATACAAATCAAATAAATAATAATAATAAATAATAATTTATCTCTAATGCATTTTAGACCTAATAACAATGGGTTCAAAATGCTCATTATATAGGATTCTAGTTGGCAGTCACAGTTTTTAACAGGTTTTTAAAAGGCAGCTTCATATGTAATGTTGCTTTAGACCAAATTGCACAAAATGATCCCTACAAATTCAGCCTTGGATTGATTTTCTGGGCACAGAAAAAGTCAGAAATACATACTATTTTATATGGTGCCACAAAACTGTTTCAATATTTGGTAATATGCTGTTATTTTGTCTCTGACCCAGTAAGCTTTCTACAAGTAGAGTTAACACATTAGAAAATGGGATTCAAGCTGCTTCAGCCCTTGGTGCTACCATCCATTCAGTCACCCAGCTGTTTTAGCTCTTAACCTTCTCTTAGAAACCTTCTGACTCACTGGTCGGGCTGCAGTCAATAGGAATGCTCCCACTATAGTGGTTTTCTAAAGATGAAGCTTTCAAGATTGCATTTGCTTTGGGCATCCGTGAATAAAAAGACCTATTTGATATAGCTTGCTAGTTCAATGCAAATAAAACACAGTGTTTGGGGTTTTTAAATCATTTGCCAACCAGGTGAAGTCATGTTTTAAGAAGAAATTGTCCTTCAGGCTAAACATGGGGGAGGTGGTCACCTCACAAAATGCCCTAGTCAAAAGAAACTAGAAGAAAACTATTAATAAAGGACTTCTAGCATGATACTAATTGACTTCCAAGGCCCATAATAAAGTGGGGGGTTACTCTGCTTTCTGTTAATTCATTATCCTGATTTAAATTATATTGGACAGGACATGAAGCAGAAAATGTTCTGAGGGCTACATCAAAATAGTCCTGGTCCTTGACCATCCAAATGAAATTTCTTTGGGCCTGAGCATGAATCTGTGCTCAGACAAAATCTCACAAGGAGCTGTGCACCTATTTTCTACATTTGCATTACATCCTTTTAAGGAGCTCAGAATAGCATTCATGGAATTATACATTTTATCCTCATAGTAATCCTGCACTACAAACTAGGTTGAAAGGCAAACCAAAGCTGTTGCTTGAAGTTGTGTAAATGACTTTTCTTTTAAATATCAGCCATGCAAGGCCCTGGTGGGACAAGACTACAGATCCCAGAGGTGGGGAGTCCATGTTGTCCTGACCTTGGCAAAAGGAACACACACACACACACACACAGAGAGAGAGAGGTTTCCACTCATAGGACTGAGTTGCAGGAGTCCAAGATGATTTTTTTACAGAAATAACTGGTTCTTTAATGTTGGCCCTAGAAACCAAAACCTGCATGATGTGTGGACAGATACTGGAATTGCTCCAGAGTCCATGCTCTGCACTCAAAGTAAGTATGCTTGACTGGCCCCGACAGAGAAGGTGTGAATGCAGGAAGGGTGGGGACTGTATCAGACAGGAATGACTTTTCTGATGGGTCATCCTGAACTTATACATTGCAATGAATGCTTAGGAGTCTCCACCTAAAGCCATTTTTAGTGACTTCATCTCCCCAAGCAAGACCTTCTGTATACTGCAGCTAAAGCTGATCCGTGAGATCCCTCAGAATGCTGTAGGCCTTATGACATTATAAAAGCAAGATCAGAATTTAGACAACGTATATATGCCTCCTTCCACTTCCTAGAAGAGCATGTGGGTTTCTTTACAAGCACTGTGTTTGGTTTATGTTGTTTCTCTTGCAGTCACTTGCACCCACACAACCCAGTGCTATACAGCTCTTTGCACAACAGTGAGCCAATATTTATCGACTAGTCAAATCTACAGTAAAAAGGAACAGACACAGCAGTATTTAAGATCCAGCTGATTATCCTTTGGTGGCAGATGACTAACAGCTTACCTCAGCAGTACAAAAAACGCTACCAAAGGCTTCTTCATTGCAACGATCCTTATTTATTATCCAAGTCCACAGCTGTGTACACTGCAGGCAGTAACTAATGAAACACTTAAAATGCATGTCTTCTCACAGTCCCCAAGCTTAAAAGAAACACAGAAGGACCACTCCTGCCATTCTCAATGAAGAGGGATAATTATTCCCTTCCCAAGGATTTTGGTGCAAACATTGCTACAGTGAATTTGCATTTACTTCCAGCCCCACACACAGAATAATTATAAGGTATCATGGTTTGTATGGTAACTACTTTTTTCCTTGGTGCACAAACTTTATGTTTCTACCAACAATATTCATCACTTCTCCACTGCAGTTCATGCAGCAAATTACTGACACATGCTCCATGGCACAGAGTAAGGATAATAAACTGGTCCATAAAGGCATTCTGGGTTGTCTATTTCCATCTGGGAGGACAGAAGGGTGTACCAGCTATTAGCTATTCACTGTCTGTTTAATGCTATGTCATATACCATGGCAAGAATATGGACTTTACAATGACAAGTACATCTCTAAGGCATAATCACATCAGCAGAGGACAGAAGATGACTCTAGCAACTGCATACAAGAGAACAGTTATTCAGACCATTCAGCCACATCACAGGCTAGGTAAGCACAGTTCATACCAGCCTCAACTCCAACTATCCATTGAAGTATTGAATTATGGGTAGTAAATGGGAAGTACTAATCTCCTGACCTCACAGGTAATGGAAGGACTGAAATTCCTCATGACGGGGTGGATCCTACCTCATCCCAGCACTCCACTGAGGAAAACTGAAAATATTCCTGCAGCCTTCCAATAGAAGAACCTATTGGCTCCTCAGATTCCATGATCTCCACAGATGCAGTATGTTTTGGGGTTGTGTGGCGTGGTGCTGCCGCTATGTAGCAAAATCAGGCTAACAACTCTTTCTATTACCAGCTACGATAGCGTCTTCATCTTTATATGGGTCAAACTCTCCCCCCCCCCAGTTCCTTACACTTTTCAAGAAGGAAAATTCACAGTAGTCAGTCATCCTGCCCTTAATTCTAGTTAAACGTGTTTTTCTTCTGTCATCAGTTTAGACAGTGTTGAAGAGAAGTAGGCAGCTTGAGTTACAGTGATTTTTCTCAACAGCAATAATGTGACAGAAAATGCTAAAGGTTGATCTTCATCAAAGTTATGTCCCATCTATAATCTATACCCAAAATCTCACCCAGTTTAGGAGATTTTTAGCCAGCTTTCCTTCTTTTCTGGCATTCTTCTTTATCTGTAGGGCTAGTTATATGTGAATAAACATACAGATTTATACATATGCAATATATACATCAAATGACTGTTCATGAAACACAAGGATTTTATTTCAGAATGGTTTTTTGATGCATTTTATCTAAAACTCTGGATTAATATCTAATACACTGCCAAAGTACTCTGCTTAGTTTATAGGCTGTGGAAAAATCAAAAATGTCTGAATGACATGTGATATTATCCAGTAAACAGAATTTGACCACTATGTACAGCTCTATTGTAACACTCAATTAGAACATACCAAATTAATCTTGTATGCATATACATAAAGATGTAATTATCACACAAAGGAGAAGATATTCCTCAGAGAAGGTGTAATCACTGAAAAAGCTCTGTCTAATGTTGCCACCTGCCTCACCTCTGCATTAAAGAGCACAAAGAACAGAGTTTGGGAAAGGGGTAGTAATTGGTTAGCTAGACTGTATGAATATTGTGGCTTCAAGCCATTTAGGGCTTTCAGAATAAGAACCTGAACTTGGATTTTCTTGGGGCACACTAAGCTCCATAACCAGAGATTTTTTTGCTGGGGGGGCAATTTTTTAAGGGCAGTGGCCTGAGGCAGTTTGGTTGGCCTGGTGGCAACAGCAACAACTCTTCACAGTGGCAAAGCATAGCAGTGGAATCCATGGCGAGCACCTACTACCTACTACACTGTCTGTTTGGTGTAATGGTTAGGAGTGCGGACTTCTAATCTGACATGCCAGGTTTTGTTCCCCACTCCCCCACATGCAGCCAGCTGGGTTACCTTGGGCTCGCCATGGCACTGATAAAACTGACCTGGCAGTGATATAAGGGCTTTCTCAGCCTCACCAACCTCACAGGGTGTCTGTTGGAGGGAGAGAAAAGGGAAGGCGACTTGTAAGCCGCTTTGAGCCTCCTTCGGGTAGAGAAAAGCGGCATATAAGAACCAACTCTTCTTCTTCTTCTTCTTCATTGGTACCTGCCCAGCCCCGCCATCTCCACTGCCAACATCTATAGCCACTTCTCGCTCACCACTGCCACAACTACAAGGCTAGTGGGTGGGCACTGAGTGGAAATGGAAAATTTTAGGAGGGGCACCACCCTTGCCAGCCTCCTATTGGCTTTGGGCCTAAACACACTGTGGGCCATTCCACACTCGTTCAAAATTGCAAAATGGTTGCAAATTGAAATCGCTACTGATTTGCTGTTATGCACAACGTCATTGACAATCTGCAACACTCCTGAAACCGACCCACAAAAAGCACTTCGTTGTAGTGCTTTCAGGGAAATCCCAAAAAGTGGATTCACCCTCCGGAAAGTGCTACACTCTTGCAACCAATCTGCAACACTAGCGGGAAAGTTCTCTGTGTTACCATTGTTGCGGTTTCTGCAAAGTCCGTCCCCCTGGCTCTCTCCTCTGATCTTCCGTCGAAGTGATCGCCATTTTTTTTTCTCGGAGCGAGTGGAGATCAACGCACCGGCAAGCCTTTGTTTACCCAGTGAGGCTTCCCCGGATGCAGTCCCCCCCCCCCAGAGCTGTTTAAAGTCACCAAGCAACACACAGCCCCGTTTGCTGGTTTATTTTCCCTTTATTTTTCACTCTATTTTCGGCCGAAAATCGCACCCGTGGGGGGGAAGGGGGGTTATTTTTTTTTCACTCGGGGTGAGCGTGGCAACGATGAAACGGCAGCTCAAACACCACCTGCTAGCTAGATGGGTCTCTCTGTTGCAACAAATCAACGCAGATTCGTTGCAACGTGTGTGTTTTTTTTAAACCTTCCTTAAAGGGAAAGGGGCTTTTGGGGAGCATGATAACAGCTGCCCATTGGCTGCTCATTTGATTGATGGCCACGGGCGGGACAAAGCTTGGCAATATTGCTTCCTGGCTAGCGATTTTTGCCGAGACCGGAAACCTGTGGGAAACTATAGAAACGCAACTGGATTCCACTACAAAGGCAGGTATGCATAACGACGAATTCCACTATTTAAAATGGCGTTTTTTCGTTCCGCAACCAATTTGCTACATAGATCCTGGTGCGGAATGGCCCTGTATATTTTAGTTAATGCTACTTTTTGACTAAGCTACTTCTTGATTTCTCCATTGCAGTGAGTGGGTTGTCATTCTTGAACTACAGAGGGTTACATTTTAATTATGAGGAGAATCTTTTTCAAGCCAGTATAGTTCACATGTAAAGCATCTCAATGTCTAGGATCTCATCTAGCATTACATAATGAAGCAATGTTGGCTCTGGGGTATATTGCAAGTACTGTAGATGCTTTCATTAGTCTTAATAGTAATGTTGCAAAAATGCAACTGCCACATTGCTAATAGAGTTCCTAAAAATTTAACTCTATAGATAATGCAAGAAGAGCAAGAGGAAATGAAGCAGTTGTTCCAAGTGGAATGTTCCTGAAATTGGGGGCGGGGGGTATCAGAAAAGGGCTGACATAGCCTAGCACCATGGTTCTATGACTTCAGGTCTATCCCTCCCCCCTCCCTTCTATTGTTGCAAGGAGACAATCAGAAGAGGCCACCTGGTCATTTTGGCCTTGTAATAGACATTTGTGGTTTACTTAAAGCTGTTAGTTGTTATATTGGATAAAGTGAGAAATCATTGGCTGGGGCAGAACCTGAACTCTGGCTTCCTAGCTTTACAAACAGCTCTATATCCATTGGACTTTTCTAGCTTCAGAAACAGCTTAAACACTAAAAATCAAGTGAGTTAGGCTTTTTAAACGCTATGTTTATCTATTCTCTTATAATAAATGAAGTGATTTTTTCCCAACAGAACCTGTGGAATAATTAAACTAATTTTCTAAAATTATTCTAGTGTATTCAATTACAGATTTTAATTATTTTAGAAAAAACAATTCACCATGTTAATGAAGGAGACAGTAGTAGGAATCATGGCAGCGGACAAGTTTCCTGTTCCTGCATTCCAAATGCCTTATTAAAAAATGTAAATCAAATATTTGATGAATACTAAGATCCTTGGGGATGCTACAATTAACATTATCATTGTGACACCAAGAATCAGGTTGAAGTATAGCAGAAGTCAGTTAAGGTAAGTGGATTTCAGTTCTAAAGGGAACATTAGCTCTTTTGAAGAGGCCTCCAGAGCATATTTTCACTGAGCATGTTTTCAAAACATTTAAATGCACAACTTGTAATGGAAACCAGCTGTGACAGCTAGAAATTTATATTATGAATCCTATATGACCTTAGAAGCAATACTTCTGAATTAAAAGAAATTTTCTCAGGAAGATTCATCAAGATGAAAATACCTATTTAAAAAGGATTAAATCTGATCAAATTCTGCAAATGTTTTATCCTGTTTTTCATTGCCTTCTAGTTATTTTGCTATTGATATTGTCCATGATTCATATAAACCTTTGAAAAGTAAAGTCTTGTGCCCACTTTGGGGTAAGCACCACTGAATTTACTAAGACTTTCTGCTGAATAAAGCAGAGTATGATGGAGCAGCGCATCAAATTGATGAGAGTATTACGCTTATGTTGGGCAATGTAAAAGCATTGGAGATTTCTATGCTGCAATCATTTCTCATGTATTCCTAAGCAGACCATAAATGTGTCAATGAGGCAGACTTTCACAAAACACAGCATGAGAGCTGCTATGTGAATGGTACAATACCCACGCTAACATGGAATACCAGAATGATATCAGCCAAGCTTATTGTATTCATCACCACCTCTTGTTGAAGTACTGATTGCCTGAGAAAAATCCACACAAAGGGTTCCATCAGAATGTTTGCACTATTCAGAAACTTACTTATTACCTACAAAGAGCTTAATTGTCTTGGACCTACAAAGTTTTAGGACCACTCTCCCTCTGTGCTCTGTTGCCCCAACTTCACTCCTCTGAAAGTGATAGCCTTTAGCTGGATAAGATCAGTAGCTACCCATTCCCAGGAATTCTCAGTGTTGAGTCCCACCTTATGGAATGGCCTGCCTGAGGAGGTCAGGTATGTTCTGCAGAATTTGTAGAACAGTAATGTTCAAGAGGGCATTTTTAAAGAAGATTGTTGCATTCATTCATTCATTCATTCATTCAGAAATCAAGCACTGGGTTGATAATTCTTTCAGTGTTCACCCCCAGAAAACAACCTTGTGTAATTTGTCTGAAAACATACAAAAAGGCAATGCTTTCTAAAAGAAAGATCAACATTAGGGGGGAAAATCCAGGGGCTTTACGCACCGGGATCTTTGTAGCAAATTGGTCACTGAATGAAAAATCGCCATTTAAAATAGTGGAATTTGTCGTTATGCATACCTGCCTTTGTAGTGGAATCCAGTTGCGTTTTGTAGCGTTTCCCACAGGCTTCCGGTCTCGGCAGAAATCGCTAGAAAGGAAGCGCTATTGCCGAGCTCATCCCGCCCCTGGCCGTCAAGCAGCCAATGGGCAGCCGTTAGCATGCTCCCAAACAGCCCCTTTCCCTTTAAGAAAGGTTTAAAAAAAAAAAAAAACAGACCCATTGCAACGAATCTGTGTTAATTCGTTGCAACGGAGAGACCCATCCAGCTGCCTGGTGTGTTTGCGCTGTCGTTGCCACGCTCCCTCCGAGTGAAAAAAAAAATCCCCCCCCTCTCACAGGCCCGATTTTCAGCTGAATGAATGTGTAAAAAATAAAGGGAAAATACATCAGCAAACGGGCTTCTCTGTTCTTTGTGCTTAGTGACTGAAGGGGAGGGACTGAAGCTGGGGAAGCCTCTAAACTGAAAGAGGCTCGCTGGTGCGTTTATCCCCGCTCGCTCGGAGAAAAAAAAAATGGCGATCGCTTCGCCGGAAGATCAGAGAAGAGAGCCAGGGGGAGGGACTTTGTAGAAACCGCAACAATGTTAACGCACAGGTCTTTTTCGCTAGTGTTGCAGATTGGTTGCAGGAGTGTATCGCTTTCCGGAGGGTGAATCCACTTTTGGGGATTTCCCTGAAAGCGCTACAAGGAAGCGCTTTTTGCAGATTGGTTTCAGGTGTGTGGCAGATTGTCGACGACGTTGTGCAAAACAGCAAATCAGTAGCATTTTCAATTGGCAACCATTGTGCTATTTTGAAGGCGTGCAAAAAGCCCCCCAATTAGGTGTCCAAGACATTGGTCACCATAGGGAGAGTCACTGAAAGCACTGAGTGTTACTGATGAAAATAAAAAATATGTTATGGGGTAAATAAAAATATTGATACAAAATCATAGAAACCTTTATTAAACAAAGATATCAACATATGAAGCTATTGTTTCTCAACATATCCCCTAAGTCTGTACACTTCTGAAGGCGATGTTCCCATCTCTGTTATCCTCTTTCCTTTAAACCATATCATAACAACAGTTTTGGCGGCTTGAGGCACTAAACTCATGTTCCTTTTAAATGTTCTTTGAGGTTTGGGAACTAAAATATGTCTGAAGGGGCAAGATAAGGCTGTAGGGTGGATAAGGTAAGGTTTCCCAATGAAATTCACATAGTACAGTGCTTGTTACCCTCTCCCCCACCATTTTAATCAGCCGTGCAGAGTGCCAGGAAGCGGGAGAAAGTGGGGGAAGACAGCAAGAGAGCGAGGTGAAAAATGGCAGGGTGCACTATTTTTTATAGCATTAATCAATTGTGCTGGCTTAACGCTATGTTTTTAGATGTGTGGAATGGTCCCCTGTTTTGTGGATTCCCGCACTAGTGCTTTAAAATGAAGGATGTAGCTCCCAGTTTGCTGCTGGAACGCCGAATGCTGATGATGTCATTTAAAACATCAAAAATATGGCATCTACAGAAAGTACCTCACTATATTTTCTCGGCTCTTAGAATAGAAACCTCAAATCTTGAAACAAACCTTGTTGCACTGATCCGAAGCCCCTGTGACCTACTCTGTTCCACTGGCCACTCCAGGGTTAACATTCTTATCCCTTTACCCCTGTTCCTGACCCATATGTGAACAGAATAATTTAATTTTTTAAAAAACTTTTCCTACTTGACCCAGTTGATTCAGGAATATTATTCATTTGCCACATGTGAATTAAAATGCTCCAAAACGTTTTCCTTAGTTTCTTGTAGAATATAATCACTTACCTCTAAGGACCATTTGAACGGCAATATTTAGTTCCTTCTGAGGTGGAAAAAGACCACAGTCTTTGAAGAATTTAGGCAGTTCATTTACATCCATCTCTTTCCAATATTCTCTTTTTGTAAATACGGTTTCATAAACTGAGAAATAAAAATGATTTGTATTTTAGGCAGAGCGTTTTCCTTTTAAAATTGTGAGAATGTCTACAAATCCTGAATTTACACAGAATCTTAGAATTTTATTTTTATTTATTTTTATTTATTTTCATCAAGACCAGTGTTCCCCAGCCCAGTGTCATGTTGCCCAGCCCACCAAAGTGCCTGCCACCAGACCCCTTGGCATCTGCCATGTGTTTCAGGAAAATGGGTACTGCCAGTGTGAAAGCCGGACCAGCAATTGCTTGCCTTCATCAAAGAGGGGGCTCTTCTCCTCTCCCTTTAAGGGTTATCAGGATTGTGTATGTGTGGTTGTTATTTGTTGTTATTCTTTATTCCCCATCATCCTTTCTAGTGGGCTTTGTTCATGCTCTTGCTTGGATCTGCCTCCCAGGACAGCCATTTTGTGGTGGTGCCACAAAATGTTTGCTTTTGTTTTGTTTGCAAAGAATAATCAGAGAGTGCTGGAAGGGCTGAACAAGCCCTTCAGCAATTTCTCCTGTCCATCAAATGCTCCCTATACTTATGTTAACTGCCTGACAGTTGTTTAGAAACATATCAGGAAACGGTGTTTGGTTCTATAACATATAGGTTTACCTAGTACTGATTTTTTATTTAAATGAATTGGAAGCCCCACCTGAGCATGCTTATTACTAGTCTGCATTGTAGATTTTTCTCTGGATCACCCCCAAGACCCATTATGCACGGGGGTTTTAGCGCACATTCGGGGTGGAATGGCGGCGACTAAAATCACGGATAACGCACGGAGCCGGCTGCAACCGGCTGCAGCTTCGGTGCATGCCGCCGAAAAAGCCGCGTCAGTGAAACGCGGAAGAAAGCGCAGCTTCCGGGTGAGCGGGGCGCAACCAGAAGCGGCGCCCGGATCGGCGCGTGCATAATCGGTTACTCTGGGTTTTGCCGCCGTCGCGCCCCACCCCGTGTATAACCGGTATGCGTCGCGTCTTCCCCCTCCGCGTTTTCCATGTGACCCGAAATCGCCGTTTCGGCGGCCGTGCATAATGGGCCCAAGTGTTCAAAAAAGGATGTTCAAACTTTTAAAAACTGCATAGGTTCTTTATTTCGCATAAGGGTTTTGAGTAAAATGAAAATTAACACAGTCTGTTGTTACTCATCTAGAATTATATCCAGATGTGTTATATTTTACAGTCTGAAATAGGATATAACTTTGTTTGACATGGTTTGATGACACCCATAGAGAAGTCTCCAGGCTCAAGTTTTAAGAACAAAGTGAGATCCAGGTTTATTTTTTCTCAAAGTAACCAGGTTAAAAGTTCATCAAAGAAGAATACATCAAGCATACAAAATCCTTTCATCTTTAAACTGTGATGGTTGATAGAAACCTATGCGGTGCTTGAAAGCTTTCAGAACTTTTTAAAAAAGTACTAGAACTGATTTAATAAAAGATTTAGGACACAATTCATGGAAGCATTCCATGACATAAGTTCCCTCACCCATGCCAATTCTGGCAGATAAGCCTTGATCATTCCCTAATATACCTGGGAACCAGATAATACACAATCCACAGGCCATGTAACTATGGTCAGTTCTACATCATTCCTGGCCAAGAGGTTTTCAAAACTACCTTCAGTAGCCACAAAACCTCCTGAAGAAGAATGGAACCAGAAATTCTGGACCATTGACTTTCCAGATACAACATAGGTTTGCTGAGAGGTCAGTTTAATTTCATTCACATGTGACATGTTTCATTGTCATACATGCCCTTTTCAGGTGTTCTGTCCACGCATACCTGGGGATGGCAACTGCACATATATCCTCCTAATATATACAGTCACTCTTCTGTCTAAAAGGGGCCAAAATGTGTGTGTGTGCATGCATATTTGTTATGCATAAGCTAATGATGGTCCCAGGGTTCTTGTTTATATCTATGAAGGCTGCACATACATGCAAAACACACACATTGTCCTGTATATATGGAATGGTATCTTCACATATCGGGAGCATTATGATTGCTCTTGATATGCACAGTTGATGAGCTCTCAGTATGCATTTATATAATACGTGGAGCAGGCTAGAGAAGAATAAAGAAAGTTTTGCAGATATATGATTTGGGCTCCATAACCAGCATTGTAGGCAATAGATATTTATGTGCTTTTATTATTTTGTGGAACCATCAGCAACCATTTGACAAACTGAAACAGAATAACTGCAGATGGCAAGTTGTATTTTGAGATATCCCTAAATATCTTGTTGCTAGCTACAGGTTTACTGAAAAGTTAACAGGCCTTCAGACTATAATGTTGCTTTATGCAACATCCAGAATGAGAAAGCAGGAATAGAAGACTGCACAGAGATTTCACTGAAAATGGCCTCTACCCACCCCCGTCCTCTCACCTGCCTGTAGTAGTCAATTAATTTTTAACACTAGCAGCTTTGCCATAGCAGGTGCATTATTTATCCCTACAATAAGTAGACCACAGTTCTTTATCTAGATGGCCAACCAGCTATAGTTTCTAAGAATTTAACATTTGATGATTTGACTTGCCCTGCTCCTATTGGGTCTGATAGGTTGCTTCCTTCACTGCTACACATTGGATTTGCATAACCCCTTCTGCTTTGTTTCCTCAAATCTGTGCATTGACCATAAGCATACAAACATGATTGTTTACATGCAATTAAACATCACTGGACACTTTGAACATGCTGGATGCTGTGCTCAATGTTACTGCTACCTGTTCTATTGACCAGTGAATCATCTCTAGCTTTGTTCAGCTACCACGTTTTTCTTCAGTTCTCCAGTTTATAAAGGTGTTCCACTTGTGCTTGAGAGATAGCTGCATAATTGCTAGCTTTCAGATTCTCAAAGGGTCAGTGGTAATTTTTTGCTTCTCTATTCCAAGAGCCCTTAGTACATCCTGAAACTGATTTTTCCTCCCAGCCAATCATCTAGCCTGATTAAACTTGCAGCTTCTCCTGTCCTCCATTCTGCAGCCACTACAAATTCTCAATCGTATAATAAACATCTCTCTCCATCCACCTTTCTTTATGTTTGTTTTGTGTACTGAGCACCCAGCATGATAAGTGAATGCCCAAAAGCTTGCTCATCTCTTGGACACATGCTGTGTTCAAGGAAAAGACTAATTTTTTAATTTTTCTTTCTAATTTTTTTCAAACTATAGACCGATGTGATTGCCTGTGAACTTTCCCCTTTCTTTAGTTACTTAACTACTGCCATTTAACTAATACTGTGTATTCAACTATTAACATTTTGCAATCCTCAGTGTGATGGATGTTGCTGCTGTGCTGAACAAGGACCAGCTCTGCCATACTGACCATATGTTCACTTCACGCTCTGTTCCCAGACATGTCTCCTTTAGCTCTGTGCATCAGCTCAATCCCTTGGGACACATGATCCTGTCTGCTTCTCAAAATTAATCTCTGTGGCTGCCAGACCTGTATGATCCATCTGCCTATCTGAGGGTTCATTTAAACATGACAATCTTCACACGGAGCCTGCCAGCCATTCTCCATGGCAGCACTCCACATGGCACGTGTAATGCTGACACATTTGCTAATGAAGGTTTCTTCTTAATCATGGGCAGTTTCTATGTGCCAGTCCCCAAGATATGCACTGGCATGCCAGGAAGCTTTGCAAGAGATTAAAGAAATGCACTCAGTCAATTGGTTTCAAATGCTGTGTTCGATGCATGCCGTGCAGGAAATATTTTGGCAGCTTCCACAAGACAAACCTCCTAATGTCATTTGGAGCTTATTTAGATCAGAATTACACATAAGTGTGGCAGACCTGCATCTTTTCTTGTGCATTACTTTTTACAACATTCATGCATGGGGATCTCATAGACCAGTAGATGCCCAGTAGAATCTTTCCTCTTTCCATGACTTTCTCCCCCGGCTCCTTTTTCCAGGCTCCCTGCCACCCAACACACCTGTGCTCATTTCATGTCCTGGAGATGGCTTAGGGGGTAGATAACACAAGAGCTTGTAGGAGGAAAGGCAGTGGAAAGCTTGTCATTCTCCTTCCTGCCCTATTCTCTTGCTAGAAACATTATTTCCCATAAATCTCAGCTAGTCTAGTTTTTAAAAAGGTATCTTACAAAACAGAAATGCATTCTTTTTCTCTGAAGATAGTGCCAGAGTTTGTGCTTACTAAGCTCCATAACATTTTACCTGGAACCAAATTAGAAAACACCTTCCTTTCCAAATCAGGTGTCACTGTCAGAAGATTCAGGGCTTTGGTGGTCCTCTTCTTGTTACACAGAGTACAAATATTTTTTGCACCTATGGGGTATAATGCTGTCCTCCCAAGTATCCATTTTCTCCAGGGAAATTGATCTCTATCAACTGGAGATGAGCTGTGATTCCAGGGAAATCCCCACCTAGAGGATAGCATCCCTACATGAATATCTCCAGGCCTGTCCCTTCTATCACTTTGGCTGCTACTAAAAGTAAAGGTCCCTCCATCTGATGTTTTGATTTCTGGTTTGATGAGGACCCACACTGAAAGACATGAGTCTGCCACTATCACATTTAGTTCTGCCTTTACAAGCTTGACAAAGCATATCAGTCTTACATTGTGTGCTCAAATGCCTGCCTTTGTCAATCAGAAAGACAAAAAGCTATGAAGTTCTAGAAAACATAAAGCGGGTAGGGGCGGTCTGTATCTCCTGACAATTGAAAATACTGACACATTGGCAGAATTGTATTTAAAGGGGGGGGACAGGTACCATAACAGTATTTTGAATAAGAAACTCTATGATAAAAATATTACAAAATGCCTACATTTTTTCTGGTCTAGCCAGTCTTCTAATTGCTCATAGATAAGCGGTGTAGATAGGTCTAAATACCCACAACGGCGCTTAATGCGGCACATCATTTTCCGATATTCTTTCACTACTTCTGCTAAAGTTGTTCCATGGTACTGAGCCTGTAATTATAGACATACTTCATTTTCATTCATTTTAAAAATAAGGTCCATGAGGAAAAGAGGGTTGTGGGTATAAATAGGAGTGATACAGTATAAGATTAGCTTAGAGATTGTGAAGAAATATTAATCTCTTGCAACTCTCTAGATATACACACACAGAGAGAAGCAAATGGACAGAGATACAGGGACAGTGATGAAATCTAACAAGATGAAATTCTAAAATTTGCTACATTCAAAAGCCAGTCCTATTACAATTTTTTACACAGCAGAAGTCTGAGAAAAGTTAGAATGAGAAACAGCAGATATTAGTTTTGCTAGGAAAAATATGATTAGAATAGCAACAACATTCCCGCATGGAGGCGTAAAACGCGTGCCACCTCCTGCTTGCAAATACATGATAGGAAACTGCATGTTTGCATGCTTCCTAACAGAGGACCCCCTCCCACATTATCCTGCCACCTCATCATGGCTTTTTCCTTCCCAACGAAGCAGTGGGAGAGCCTAAAGCATGGACAACCCACACTTCTCCCCCCATTCCTCGGGTTGTCAATCAATGCAAGTCACCAATCCTTTCACAGCGATTATTTTGGGGACTCCAACTTCCCCCCACCCAAATCTCAAAATTAATTTTCTTTTAAATACACTTCTGCATTTCTATGGGGAAATGCCACAACAGTAAAGCATTACAAAAAAAAAAAACTTTTCACTTCCAACTCGCACCAACTCCTACACAGCTGCAGGTTACTGCTGACGTCATATGGAATCAGCACTAAAACCTGCAAGCAATGAGAGGCTGTGCAGGGGGAAATTCTGCATGCAGAAATGGTCCAAGTGTCCATTGCCAAAACATATAAACTACTTCTTAAAAATTAAATAGAAGAGGAACAGGTGAAAGAATGTATAACAAAATAGAAGAACTTTGGGTATAACATACAAATGGAACAATAGGGGGAAATTGAAAGAAAGAACATTTTTATAAAATGATCTATCACTGATATGTTAGAAATGTGAACAGCATGGAAAGACATTTTATCATATGCGGTGGTAATAAAGCCAAAAAAATCAAGAAACTAAGAAGTTTTATTGGTATGTTTCTTTAACTTTTTAAAATGAACTTTTATCTTACTGTTTTAAATTTTGTAAATAAAAATACTTTAATAATAAAAGAAAAGGAAGTTTAGCCATCAAGACATTAGTGAAAGCAGGAAAAATGGCTACAAATGGAGGAGACCAATGCAATCTACTCAGAATCCTGCTCAGGGCTATCTCCAGCAAACTGGGAATGCCATGCACAATCAACTAGTTTGAAAGTATAATCAAAACCTTAGTAGTCTATTCTATTCTTTAGTATAGTTTTATTGCATTTCTTTTAGTTTTGTTCTGTCTTGTTATGCATGCACATCTTAGTGGAAATTTTCAGAGCGGTAAGCCTTTATTCTTGACTTTGGGTTCTGTGCTTGCCTTATGCACCATTCTTTTCCCTCCAGTGTATTTATTGTGCAGCTACAATTTTTAAAAAGCACTTTTCTAAATTAGGAAGGTATGTCATGTGATACAGAGTTTTTTTAAAAAAATGGGGGACCTGGCAATCCTATTGCTAATAGCGGGCATGGGAGGAGCTCCTCAAGCCCTGGCATTGACATGGCCTCCCAGATAGCTTCTAAAACTTCAGGGAATTTTGTGGGGGGGGGGAGCTTTGCTAGCCTTGGACAGTTTTGCTTATATCAGGCTTTCTCAACCAAGATTTTGTGAAACCCTGGGGTTTCTTGATGACCCTGGAAGGGTTTCCCAAATGGGTAGAAGTTAATTAATTAAAATTAATTATTTTAAAATATATTTTAAAACATTTATCAGGTGATATAACCATGCATGGTAATATTGACCTGTCTCCCCCCCAAAAAATGGCCAATTATGGGCCTGGTGGGAAGGAAGGGATCCCTGGTTGGGCATGTACACAGCTATGCTTCCCAACCATATTCTGTATGATCATTCCATTTCTGGGGTTCCTCAAAGCCTGAAGAATGTTTCAGGAGCTTCTCAATGATAAAAATATTGAGAAGGTCTGGATTAACAGTTTCACATAGACTCAAGTCTAACATTAATTGGATACAGAATACTATATAGCCTCTTACACATTACCTTGAGCTTTATTCTGTTGAATCTGGAACGTTCAAGATATCCTCTGATGATTTTCTGAATACTAATGGCTGCTGTAACAGCTGTCTTCTGGGAAGGTATCTTTCTCATTTGGCTGAAAGCCTCAAAGATATCCAAATGTGGGCCAATCCTTCTGACTTTTTCATGAACTATGGTAACAGTACGCCTTGGGTTCCATGAAAGAAACAGAAATAATTTAAATGTTATGATTAAAAAAAAGGTTTATCATTAATGGAAACAATACTGAATGATTTTTTAATACAAAACCAATATATATTTCAAAGAGGACCATAATTAAGCCTTCTACAACTGCAATTTACTCTTCATTTGCTCCACAGCAATCTTATTAAAGTCAATGAGCTCTTGATTAGCAACATCCTAAGTATTCACCAACTAATGTTTCTGATTTGAATACATGAGTGATCCTTCAGTCTGTTATTTTATACTTGTTGGTTGATGTGGAAAATGTGCATGATAATACATAACGATACATGCTTGAATAATTTTGAAGGAATGGCTACTAAGGACAGCAGCTGGATGAAATGTCAGCTACAGTTGATTTAAGGTTGCCTACAAGTGGCTAGCAACTGGCAACAGTCTGGCAAGGGGCAATAATCTAACAACATTTTCAGAGAAAAGCTAGACACTCTATAGTAAAACCAAGAGTTGACAGGATTCCTAGAGTAGACTGATATCTTTTCTGGATTTCCCCTGGAAATGGTCAAACCAATATCTGAAAGTATTTTTCTCCATGCACACCCTGGCCACAGTAGGAATCAGGGGCAAGGGATTCCTGCCCCCAGCAGGGAACTGGCTTACCTAGGCTGATTGATGCTATTACTATTTGTCTCACTATGTTTTGGAGCATAGAGTAGCTTAGATCTTGCCATTTTAACCAAGAGACTTACAGGAACTGTTTTTCTTGTTTTTCTAGAGATTAAAATTTCTGGGTTTTTCAAGCTTTATGAGTCCCCACTAGGCAAAAAAGATGGATATAAATACCAAAATAAATAATATATGAAACAATTGTTTCTGTTCTCCAGTCTTCCATAGGATTCTTGCCATTTTCCCCTTATCTATTTCTCTAAGGCAGCAGTCTGCAACCTTTTTCCAGTTGCGGACTGCTGCCAAGGGGTGGGGGGAGAGGGCGACCCAGGTCCCGTGCAAATGTGCATGCACGGGGGCTCTGCGCATGCGAGAAACTGCCGCACATGCACATTTTCAGCCCCGCCAGGTGCAAATGCGCAGCTGATCCACGTTCCCTCTCCCCCAATTTGCTTGCAGCCTGGCGAGCTTCTAGCTGTGGGGGGGGGGCAGGGAGAGGGGGCTACCTTGGCTGCAGAGGTGGCTGTGGCCTGTGCACCCGGTGGCGGCCACACCATTTTTCCTGATGCCGAGCAAGGGACCTTTCCCAGCAAGGGGGCTGGCCCTAAACGAGCAGGCCCACTGCATCTAGGCAGCTGCCCTGCTCTTTTGCCACCGCAAACATGCCCCCCTTGGCCGCAGACGTGGCAGCGGCCTGTGCGCCCGGCAGCGGCCGCACCCTTCTCAGGGTGCCGCCGTCCGTGACTGTGGGGGGCCACCCAGCCTTCTCACCAGCCTTGGAAAAGCCCATTTTTATAAATTGGCTTTTCTACTAGTAATAAAAAAAACATACCCCATGACGCTTCATTGGCTGTTAATGTACGCTTGTGCATTACAGTCCTAAAATACTGGTTATTTAGGCATTCCAGTGAATCACAACAGAGGGCCTAGAATCCAGGCCTAGGCCTCAAGCTCTTATCAAAAAACGAGATAAATCTTAACAAATGGGGCTTTCTCATTATGTATTTGGTATCTGGTTGCCATCCAAGAGCAATACCATCAATTATATGTACAGACATTGAAACCACTGGAATTGGTTAAAAAGTCTGTAACTTGGATTTTTTCTACAACTTTCCATAGTTCTAATATTTATATTTATATTCCACCTTTCACCAAAGGCTTTAACAATATTTAATGTAGAAGAGAAACAAAAGCAAATAAGAATTCTAAATTCCTCATGTTTAAATAATACCCATTGGCACAAAAAACAACCAGTTAATAATATTTGAAGCCATTAAAGTTATGTTTCACTTTTACCTACATTCACATATATATTACAGAAATTTATAAATTTTGGTTCTGCTATTGCCACTAATTAGTTTTGGCTGATATTGAAGTATTTTGTATGCTCCATTTATAAAAGCTGTTTACCCATCTGTTAATAGGTTGGAAGTGATTAAGGGACATTTATTTTGGCTGTTGAAAAGGCCAAATAGATTTTGAGCTGAAAATATGTGACTAAACCAACTGCTGGGGTTGCCAAGTTCAAGATCAGATGTCTGCCTCCTCCCTATCCAATCACCTACCAACCCACATTCTCTCAAAGCAAATATCCTGCCTCCTTTAACAGGCCCAGTCTTCCTATTTTGTCCAAATGTAATTTCAAGTGTAATTGCAATTTGCTTGGAGTTGGCTGATATACTGCCGCACAGAGCCAAGAGGCTTCACAGTGACCTTGAAACAGAACTTCTGTAATGTACATAGATATGGTAAGGGCCTCCTTTCACATACAGGCTGAATATCTACAAGTACAGTTACACTTCTGAGAATAAAGGTTATCTTTTGGTGGTCAGTTCTTCCTAAACACAATAGTTAAATCATGCTCCAAAGAGTATGAGGTAAAGATTAACAAATAGAAGCATAAGGGACACAACAAGCTAATTGCCATAAGCAACACAGAGAGATCATTATCTTCTGTATCTTGCCTTCAGATAAAAACAGATGCATTTCATTGAGAAATTAATTTTTTATTTTGTGCAAAGAATTATTTTGAATTGTCCTGGACACACAGTGCTTTTATGATATGAATACCATTCTGACCCTAAAGCCATCTCCTCATGTATTCTAGTCATAAGACAGGAACTTCAAAATTAAAAGCAGAAAAATGTTCATTCTGCTCAGATGTTTTGTAAACTCGAAAATCCTTAGAAGCAGAGGTGGGACTTCCAGAAACCTAAGGAGTTCAGATGCCTCTCCTACTTCCATGCCACTCCTCTTATTTATATTTCTTTATTTCAATATTTGTACTCCTCAAATCAGTCATTGGTTGCTAGGGTCTAACAACATATTGAACTAATAAAAATCACAACACTAACATCAAATTCTCAGAAACATTAAAAGAGAGTAAGTTAAACATAATGAACAGCTAAGACTCACTGTGGCTGCTTTTGACACTGCAGAGGGCTGGCTGGAGGGGGACGCACCCACCCCAGCAGCCCATTCACAAAGCGCACTGTATGCACATGTGCACAAAGTGGCGTAGGAGGCAGGCAAAACTCACAGCACCTATAAAGGTGCCACGTGCAGGGTCCTGTCCTCTTTACCCAGGACGCAATAGAGGAGTTTCCCTCCCACCTATCCAATGTTTATGTGGAAACAACCTTGTTGCGGGGTTTAAGGAGGATGTTTCATGATTAATATTTCACCACAGCTGCAGGTTTGCATGGGATGGAGCCTGTTAGCAAGGAGTCTGGTATGTGATCAGACTTGCGGGGGTTCAGGGCCTCCATAAGAGTTGTCATGTAAACAAGCCCTGGCTGGGAGGCCAGGGGCTCATTTGTCAGGCGGCTTGGGGGGCAGCTAACTGAAGTTGGTGCCCTTTGACTCCCCCACATAGGTCTCTTCCCTTAGTGGTGGAATCCAGTAGGCAAGGGATTTGCTCTCCCAGCTGGGAATGGTGTGGATCCCCAGGGCGCCTCTGGGGGGGTTTGTGAAATCCACTGACTGCTAGGTCAGGCTCCCTCTCCCATGCTGTGCCAACCCTCCCATGGGGAGGTAATAAAGCTGTGGCCTTGTTTATACCCAACATTGGTGTGTCACATCTTATTCCAGCCCGAAATGCTCTCCCATGAGTCAATAAAAAAGACATGAAAACCACCAGTTCACCAAAGGCCATTTTAAAAACAGAGTCAAAAGACAACCTTCTTAAGAAGAACTTCTTTTTATGCTTTGGCTACTACTACAGAACTGTGGAATGTGGGAGGAAATATCTATCTTAAAGAGAAAAATGGAACATAGCTGAATATTTTCTTTAAACTGGTGGCTCAGAGTGTTTTCTGCAGATTTGTAGACACCAACAGCATAGTCCTAAGCGGTTACAATATGTTTGCAGAGCTTAAATATATAAAGAGGGCACAGCAGTAGGCAGCTTAACATTTTTATTAAGAAAGGAAACAACTTTAAAGAAAGAGGAAAGAGAGAGTCATAGCTAACTATCTAACTGCTGCTCTACATGCACTTTGTCTGTTGTAAAGGCAAGCAGGGAGGAAGGGTGCTTAAGGAGCAGGAAGTCTCCAAATGAGCCAATTAGGTCACAGCAGGAGATCATTTGAAAAAATATCAGGAAGTTCCTATTCTATGTTAAATACCTATCTCCTACAATATCCCCATTAGGATGTTCTTCATATTGAGTTCAATCATAACCTCCTACACCCAATGGTTTCAGTGGGCTTAGATGGTTTTAACTCTGCTTAGGACTGCACTGTAAGTCTGTCTCTTGCCCCACAAATACAAACTACTTTTATTAGGCATGTCATGTGCCTGCTTTGGATGGGGAATCTTCCACCATGGGCCCTCTAACCTGCCCTGGCCTCAAGCTGGCAAATGAAACAGGTGGGTGGAAATGATCAGGCTACATACCAACATCATGTCCAGGCATATGCCCAGATAGGATATTAAACATAAACCAACACTCTAGAAACTGCATGGTCATACCATAGAATTTGTAGAGCATCAATTGACACATTGATTTCAAATCTGGGGGTTTGGCTAGACATAAAATATAGCCTGATACTATTTCCATTCCCTGCTCAACCCCAAATCTCCCAGGAATCAGATATCACTTAGCATCCCTAAGTACAATTCACTGTGGGCTTTTTAAAAGTTTATTGTGTTTGTTTTCTGTTTTATGCTGGGGGCAATCTTATTTCAAGGAAGATTACTTGGTCATTTCCATATTTTATATGATAAGATTTACTTATTTTATTGTTTTCTTGTTGCAGAAAGACTACAAGTACAATCCTAAGAATACATACTAGGGAATAAGTCCAACTGACTAAAATCAGATTCTGAGTATATATGCAAAAGGTTGGGCTTTAAAAAATCCAACAGGAATGAAAGGAAGAAACTGAGCATGCTGGACTCCAAGAGTGATCAACATCACATAAATAGCCAATAGAATATGACATCATACAAATGAGTGGTAGATTTTAAACACTGTAGGATTTTAGTGTTGTGTTGAATTTACTGCACATGGTAGTGTTGATGCATTAAATCAGACTAAGCCAACCTTTTCCCAAGGGTGTGCCACAAATCAAGTTCAAAGTATGAGATAATGTTTGTCTAATACACAGTATTGTACAAATTCAGGTTCCTTACATTTCTCCATCTTACTTTTTGTACTAAAAACAGACTTTCATTAAAGGAGCATCACTTTCTTGGTACCATTTTACTGGAAATTCTGTCTAGCACTAACTTTAGTGATTATACGTTTTTGAACTTTAGCAGATGAAAGGATTATCACTGAAAGTAGAGTAATCTGCAGAGGATTAACAGCAAACTGTTGGAGGACTTGAACAAAGAATAGGTGATTTATTTATGAACTGGAATAGGATAGCAAAAAAAATTATAAAATTTGTGCTGAACAAGAATTCAATAACTGAAGCAGTAAAGCTGAAGTAGGCATCAGTAAAAAGAACAATGCATGAGAGGACAGACAAGTGCAAGGTCCATGTGGTCTATTGCTTTTACAGTGAGAACAGCATGGATTCTCAAACCATGGCTGTATTCACACATCACTGGATACTGTGCTATAGTGGTGCTGTAGCAATCCTTTGCACTTGGAATGTCTTATGCACACAGCTGTTTCCACATGGGGATTTCTCTGCAAATAGCGCAAAGTATGGCCCGCTTTATTTTTAGTCTCCACACAACACCATGCTCTTTCCAGGCATAGTTTGTGGGTACTCTGGGGGCTTTCCCTTTTAAGCCAGAGCAAAGAGAATCCTTCTTGCATGCAGGCAGAGCCTATGTGTGAAAGCTCGGTTCACAGCCAATGGGGGCAGATTTTAGCCCCTCTTCCAAAGTGGGTAGTGTGGGGACCAGGCATGCGAATGCCATCTCCAAATGCTTCCATCCTACAGCTTATACAGCAGGGATAGCTTTTCCTACTCCTGTGAGAAAGCAACTCCAGTTGTGTATCCACCAGGTCATGCTCACCATGTGAGGTCTTTGCTTATGGCTTCTGTCTCCTAACAACCTGCTGGTTCTCTTTTTTCCATAGGAAAACCCTGATCTGAAATAATAGTACGATGGAGGGCCTCTCATATTAACACCATATATTGATATAGAAATGACAAAGGAAACTATAAAGCCTCAGAATGGAATATAAATCCTATTCCTCCTTGCCAGCCACCAATTTCTCTCCTCTTGCTGCTTTGTCTTCTCTACCCACCACCCACTGTTACTTCTGAATTAAGGGCAGCAGGATGTTGTGCTGAGAAGCTCAGATGGATCTGCCTTCACTTCCCATGGCCTCTTTCAGAACACTTTCCATGCTCATGCTAACACTTGCAAATGCTAGCAGCACTGGGTTATGGTCTCAGAGACCACTTGAACATGCAGAACTTCCTTCTGAGCTGGGTTGTGCTCTGAAACCTTATCTCATTATGTCAACCTATTTGTTCTGATTAGCAGATTATTATATGCACAAGCAAAAATACAAAAGAGAAACAAAATAAACAGTAAAACGGCATATTTACTTATTTAGAAAACGTACCTGCGAGACTTCCTTCTATTCTTCTTAGAATCTAGCACATCTTCTTCCAATTTCAAACTTTGTCGCTTCTTAGGAAGAAAGACACTCATTTAGTGGGTGCTTAGGAAAAATGTATGATTATTCACAATGCTCAGTCTTTGAAGAATTCTAATATCAAGAGGGGAAGAAGACATTTCTCCACATAATTCCAGAGATAATAGTGAAGCATTGTGTAAAGAATGGTGGTAAGAAGTTAGGTGTATTTTGAACCAGCCCGTAAACAATCAGATTGCTAATTCTGGGCTTCAGAATTCCTGAAGATTTGGAATGGAACCTGGGAAGGGGGATGTTTGGAGAGTGGAAGGTAATAAGTGGTCCTACACATTGTGCAGGTCAAGCTTTTGGCCTGACATTTTGTTCTGCATGGGAGGAATGGGATCTTAGACGCAGTCTTACCAATGGAAAAAAAATTGCAGATATGGCCAGGTGTGCCTTTGACCAGCTTTGACTAGCTGTGGCTATTACTGGGCAGGAAAGATATGGCCACTGTTGTACATGCCCCAGTTACATCTGTATGTTGGGCTGCCATTGAAAAGTATTTGGAAACTTCAATTGGTACAGAATGCTTCAGACAGGATTTTGTCTAGGTATAGGGTTTTCAGGAATGCTTAAAGGTCTAACATTTAAAGCCCTATGTGGTTTGGGACCAGCATAATTGAATGGCTGCCCATTCCCTTATGAACCTATCCTACCACTGTAGTTATTTTCAGTGGGCTTGCTTAAGGTGCCCCCACATTCTGAGATAAGGTAGCAACTGGTAAGTGGGAGTGCTCAGTGGTGGCACCAAAACTCTGGAAGTCTATTCCCAGGAAGATTTGCCTATCCCACCTGTGTTATTGTCCTCAGCCAATAGGTAAAGACTTTTTTGTTTCACTTGGCTTCCTTCATACCTTTTATTCATGTCAGTGGCCACATTGGGCCATTGCCCATTTCTTGCAATGGAGCAGCATGCTCTGCTATTTCTTGTATCCCCACGGGAGATGCATTTCAGTAGTGGAGCTGGTCCACTGCTTCCTGCATCCCCACAGGGGACACGTTTTGGCGACAGAGCAGCTCCACCGATGAAATGCATCTCCCTTGGGGAATGCAGCCACAGCAAAAAGGTTCCAACCGTGAGGGGTGAGGGGTTGTTTTGAAGGAAGGTGGTATCATTATCGGAACATGATTCTGCAAACTGGGGGGGGGGACCATTTGACCCCACAGTGCTGGAAGGCCTGGCTCTTCCTTTGTGCACGGGCTCGGCCTGGCTGCTGATGGTGGCCGTGGCATTTTATTGCCGGGAACTAATCCCTGCAGTCTGGAGATAAGTTGTAATTGTAGGGGATACCCAGGTCCCACCTGGAAATTAGCAACCATACTTCTCAGGTGCTGCTTTATTTTTCATTAGTTTGGGCCTAGTTCAATATCTTAAAGTATCCACTTTTTGCCCATTAGATGCTACTCAGTTTTCTCCTTGTGTACGAAATGTGGAGGAAAATACTAGCATCCATATAGCTGACTGAGACTGTGATTCTTGTGATCATAGAGTTTTCTGTCCTAACAGTCAAACCTGTTGTCCAGTGTTGATGGTTATACCTATGCACAGGAGGTGAGCCTTTCAGGGACAGGATCAGGAGTGATCTAGAAAGATCAGTAGATCCTCCTAGGCAAGAGTCTCAGGTTGTAGTCAGTTGTTTGAGAGCTGAGACAGATTTTTCACTCTGGAAAATAAGCCTAGTTTGTTTCATGAAAATCATCTGGGCAGGCAAAACAAGGCAAAGAGAAAATATGTTCACCTGGTAAAAAGTCCCTTTCTCCCTTGGTAGGAGAAAGAGCTATGAATTCTTATAATGTGTTTGTGGTACTCACATTGTTTACAAAATATGCAGGTAAGACATATATGTGGAAACAAAGAAATTCCTGGGCAACAGATCTGCTACTGCATATCAGATCCCAGAGAGATCCTACATTGCTAAGTCCTTCAGCTTCCTCCTCAGCAACTGCTTTCTACTTATCTCTGTATGTCTTTTTCCTTCTCGCAAATGTCTCCTCCTGCCAAAGACCCATGTACAGCTGCCTAGCCCACTTCAGTGGGATGGGTGGGAGGCATCTTTACCTGTCCTGACAGAGCCATTGTGGTACATTGAGGAGAGATATCAACAGCCATCAAAAAACATTAACAAGCACTGTTAGGGAACTTATAGAAAAGAACTCTTAGATAGTGCAGGTTCCTGCAGAGAGGATCAGCAGCAAATTTTGGCTGAACAGGGTATTTTTAATGAATCCAGGGGTATAGCCTTTAATACATTTAGGGTATAATATAGCACAAAAGTGTGTAGTCACCAAATAATGCTGAGAGCAAAAAAAAAAAAATGCTTTGCTCCCTTCTTTTCCAGCAGCTGGCTCAGAGCAAAAAACGACAAAAAGATCAGGATACAACTTTCCAGCAGGGTTGTAAGATCCCCTCTGGCCACCCATAGGGGATGGTGGGGAGTAGGGTTGCCAGATCCATATAGAGAAACTCCTGGAGATTTGGGAATAGAGCATGGGGAGGACAGGGGTCTCAGTCGGGTGCAATGCCTCCAAAGTGAAGGACCAGTTATTGAGGCTAATACAATAATCAACTGCTAAGGCTAGCCTGGTTAAAGACATATATTAAAAGGCCAATGCATTTATGTTCCTGTGCAGCTGCCAACAATGTTTCTAGTGTATGCAAACTTATGCTTGACAGGCAGAATGGAGAAATACAGTACGGTTAAGGCTGGCGGGGAGAGGGGGCTGTGGTTGAGATAGAAGGTTGTGGGATATACAAAGCTGAAAGAAAAGAGAAGTTGGGGAAACTCCTCATGCATAAAGGATAACCACAAGGTTTGGTTGGTACATGATGATACAGCAGCTTAAATGCTAAAATAGAAAGAATACATGTCCTGTGCTCATATGTAATCAAAGCATCTGTGCACATCAGAAAAGATATAGGGGTAATCAATAATGTGCCTATATAATGTATGCAAATGAAATGAAGAGTGGTTAATAAAAAATATAAAAGAGTGATGTTTGTACCAATTGAATGAACACCTAGCCTCAGAGCTGGGGTTCCCTTTTTGTTGCAATCAGAACCGGTTTTGTTGTTCTTGTTGTTTTCATTCGGTATGACATGCCAGACAGCAGTCCCCAATTTTTGCAACAAAGATCCAGGCATGCCAGAGAAGGGGTATCACTATCCAGTTAAGGCAATGAACACACACAAGCAAGCTTCCACATACATGTAATTGGCTAGACTCTTAAGACTGCCAAAATCTTGTTGGCATCTAAGGTACTACAGGAATCAGTTCTCTTCTGATACAGGCTAGCATGGTTAACCTCTGAAATTATCTGTACTATGTTGTTCAGAACAAGGTAATCATTCAAAGGCACATCAAGAGCCACATTCTAGTGCAATAAATCCGCCTTAAAAGCATGAGGACAGCTGGATCAGGGTAATTGTCTCTGACAGCAAGAAGACTAAGTTATGTAACAGCAGAGAAGGGCAATGATCAGTCATAGAGGGAAGGGGTGCAAGAATGCAAAGAACTGGTGAGAAAGGTTGCTTCAGAGATATGTGATGCCTGATTGTTTCTTTCCTTAGCTGTTTCAGTTGCCTGAATTTTTGTGTTTATAACTTAGTGTTGATCCTCCCATTTCTTTTCCACTAAAAGCAATAGTGTTTTCACAGGGTGGCTGTTTGACCTGTGTAATCCTTGCATGTATGCAATGTGCCAGATTATGAACCTTAGCCCCAGTGCCCTGTTTCACCTACTCCTGTTTATGTGTGCATGCTTAGTCTTCTTGTGGGAGGAACTCCCACACCCACCTTAAAAAAAAGGAAGGAAGGAAGGAAGGAAGGAAGGAAGGAAGGAAGGAAGGAAGGAAGGAAGGAAGGAAGTGGCTTTGCCTGGCCTACACTACTTCCCAGAATTAGAGAACACTCCTGCTGTTATTATCTCTTATCCTGGTAGAGATGCCAACTCTGGGTTAGGAAACACCTGGAGATTTGGGGGCTGGAACTTTTGAGAGAGATATACCGTAGAATCCAACTTCTAAAGCAGACATTTTTTCAGGACTTATACCCTGACCTTTTCCCCAACCCTGTCTTTGAGCCTGAAGTTTTGAAATCCAAAGTTACTAGGATTCCTGATGCAACTGTTCAATTCCATTCTAAATTTATATTGCTTATATATGGACAGAATAACTGTAAAAAAAACACAGTCCATTGAGGTCTCACAGGTGTCTTAGAATAATGGAATAAAGTTTCCCTAACTCCATTGGTAATTCCCAACTTGATATATTAAGGAATTGAATTTACCTTGTTTGAAGCCATGTTCATGGCACATGCAATCTTGTGGTTAAGCAAGATGCTCAGAACTCTTTCTCCCCTTTTCTTTTCAAGGCTGGCTAGAGACGTCACTCAACACAACAAAAATATCTGCTAGAGGTCTGCGAGTGTATATCACATTGGGGATTCAGCAGGAGGCATATTTTAATAAATCAATGGTGCACTCGACTAAATCTCTTTGCACTCCTCTTACTCTGTGGCATTTCTAAGAAAATTCTAAATGTTCTTTCCTTTTTATAAGCCAATGCTCAAAAATTTATATTTCAGTCACACTGTTGAACCTCCTGCCTGAAGAAAAATCCCTCCTTTACCTCTCTGCATTTTATGAAAAATAAAAGTCTCATACTTCAAGTTAACTCCAAAGAGTATGCATTTTTTTCAAAACAACTTTAGATAATCTTCAACAAATAGAGTATTATGTCCAAGGAGACTGGAAGATTGTCCAGTTACTTTTAACCTTTAGGTCAGTATACAATAGGTCTTTTGAAGGATAGGCTTAAGGCAAAGACAAAGAAGATATATATTTAGGGGTGAGATATATCCTTCTAAGAAAAAATGAAAACCAGTAATATTTTGTTTATTTTATCTCATTATTGCTTCAATAAGGGAAGGTATTTGAAGGACTTATGTTAAAACACCGTGGTGAATACTCTTTGCAACTAAATCATTATGTCTCACAAATTCAGCCAGAGAGATAATGGGCTCAGAGAGATAAGGTGTTAAATACTCAATAGCAAGGTTCAATAAATGAATTGGACTTGCTTCAACAGGAGATATGCTATTATCCAGTGAAATTCAGGGTGTTTAAATCATTACTTAAGGAATGGGAAGTTAACTATCTACTCTAAATAAGGTGCTTCCCTCAATTAAACATCATAGCACACTGGCAATTTGTTTCTCTACTCATTACTGTGACTTAAAGTGAAATAATGAATTTTGGTTTTATTTATCTTCCACCAGTGAAATGTGTGTGAGCTCTTCAATTACTTGTATGGTGTCATCAATTTGTTAATGCTTTACAATTTTATTTGAAAGGGTCCTGCCCCATGGAGCTTATGCAAGGAAGTAGGGGAAGGGTTATTGATTTATTATATTTAACCAGAATTTTAACATGTTGTAAACTGCCCAGAGGCTGCTCACAGAGAGGGGCAGGCTAAAGATTTAATTAATAAATAATAAATAAGTTTACTTTCAGTCAGTAATGAAGCTTATTATACTATAAATAAATCATACATATATTGTTAATATTAACGAAGCTACACTAACCTTTCACATTTAACATCTTGATGTTCATAAGGTGTTTGTTACCAAATCTGAACTTATAAAATGGGCAAATGGAGCTTTATGTCAATTTGGGGCACTTGGACTATATTTGACCCTTGCAGATACATGGAACAATGAAACAAGGTCTCTTGTCTTGATGATCTTAAAAACTAGAGACTTCATATTATATTGTAACATACTGGATTGGCTCCAACCAGTTTTTCCACTACATAAAATAGGAGTGGGAGTCTGTCCATCATGTTAGAGATCATGGGATTTGCATGGAGAAATGCCAGGCAGCGTAATGATGAGAAGAACTGGTCAAGATTGACTGAAAAAGCTTGCTGGATCCAAACCATTTTTCTCAAGACCTTGAGACATTTTGCTAACTAGAAAATACAATTCTGACATACCTCACCAAACCTTTTCCTTTTTGTTATTCTCTTTAGTCTTTCTTGATGTTCTTCATCTGTGAGCATAGTGTAGGGCGTAATTCTCTCAGGTAGTATTACTCCTCTCCAATCCTGGTATGTTTTTTCTATTGAAAAGGATACAGCAATGACATTAAAACCAAGTTAATATAAAAAATAAACACTTAATGCAGAGATTCTATGAATGAAACAATTTTTAGAGTATGAAAACTTTGTTTCTTTTCAGATTTTGAAATTCTGTTTCATTGATTCTGTAAGCAGAGTACGCACACTACAGGACTGAAGGGCAGAATTCAGCAATGTTTTTTTTTTTTTTTAAACATTTTATCCCTCAGCAATAGCTATAGGTATTCTGTGTTCCATTGGACTCTTTAAGAAGTCCTTTTGGAACATGTATTTATTTGCATGCTTCATTTATTGCCCATTTTTCTCAGTGGAACCAGGGATAAACAGACAAATTCCAAGTACATCTTTCTGTATTTATTCACAGACCCAATTTTTTCCTGACTGTAGAAAGCAACCTTGCAAGATTCAATGTGACCCTTGAAATCTAGCCTTGATAACAACATGACTTGCAGGCAAAGAGTAACAAGGCACAAATGCAGTGTGAATAGCAGCTATGCAATCCGAAACACTGCCTGCAGAAACCAGAAAATTTTAATCAACTGTTAGCTACTCCATAATTCCATTAAAATAAACATCAATTAGCAAAGGAATCAGAACATAGATCTGAGGTTCTGATCAAATGATTTATTACCCTAACACTATTAGAACATACCATCAGCATCTGACTGTATTTACCATGGAGATTTATTGGCTGAAGGAGATGAAAAACAGACATGTTTATAAACTTCAGTCTTGCAAATCAAATTTTCTTTTAATGTTAGAAGTGTTAGAAGACTATGTAAAAAGAAGAGTAAGCTACCTAAATGAAACTTGGAATCTTAATATATTTATCTTACATACCAGAATAAATATACCCAGAACTGTTATTTCCAGCAAATGGAATTCACAGTCCCTCAGGTGAACACCTGTGAATGAGTTAGGGGAGACAGTGTGAGATTGCATGCATTTTGGCTGAATGCCATTGGAATATTTGATTGTTTAAGTAGTATTTGTTAAGTCAGGTTAACTTCTGAAACTTGTACATGTGAACAAGCACTTTATCCTGTTCTGCCAAGAAAGAAAAAAGTGGTGTGGAAAGTACAAGGATCTATGAATTTATCCTCCCAAGATTGTGAGGACAGATAGCCTGTCTAACTGGAATTGATTCCATGAGAAATTTGCCCCTGGACAGCCTTTCATTGCTTGTGGGTTTTAGAGCTGCTTCTACATTAGCGATCCCCAACCTGTGGGCCACGGACCACATGTGGTCCTTCGACTAATTGGAGGTGGGCCCCGAAGGATGCCTTCTCCCCCTCCCCCGGCCCTTTACAACACACTTTGGGTGTCATTGTCTCCCATCACTCCCAGATGGGACTATCTCATTGCAGAGAAACAAGCTCAGGGTTCCCATTGATTTGTCATTGTCATGAGTTAAAATTTCCATGAAAATAAAATGTTCCTTATGTTCATTGTTGTGGCATGTCTGTATCTTATTTTGAAGGGATGTTTAAACATTACCATAGCGATCAGAGAGCGTTAGGGCAATGGTTGAGAGTAGAGGAGTAAACTACCCCTCTCCCCCTCCCACTGGGCCTCAGTAAAATTGTCAAGCGTTGAGTGGTCCCCGGTGATAAAAAGGTTGGGGACCACTGTTCTACATGACATCGGCAGCATGCAGGAGATGGCACAAGCTATGCTTTGCGATGCCAGAAATTACCAAATCTTGTTTTCCCTCTTCTTGTCATGTTGCAATCCAGGGTGCAAACAGGGGCAAGCCTGTCTGGAGGGAGAAATGTGTGACAGTCTTGCCTGCCCTCACACCTCTCGTCCCCTCTCCATTTCCCTATCGAAACCTTTTTTTTTTAATGGTGCAATCTGATTAGCGGCAGGACCACAAAGTGATGTACCTTCAGTACAAATAAAAATGTTCTCTTCATTGTGCAAGGTAATTTTGGGATCAGACAGCTAAAACACATTCCTGTTTGTGTTTTCTGGCAGTAGGGTATGAATGGGGAAAGAAGGGGGGCATGTGATGCAGCAGCACTCTCCCTATTAGCTTGGCATTCATGCTCTTTTCTTTTTTAAAATGTTTTACTGTTGTGGCATTTTCCCGTAGCAATACAGCAGGGTTTTTTAAAATTAATTTTGGGGCTTTGGGGGGAACGGAAGTTTGAGTGTCCAAAACAACTACTGTGAAGGGCTTGCATTGATTAACAACCCAAGGAGCAGTGGCAGAAGTTCAGGTTGTTTATGCTTTCAGATTCTCCGCCACCTCATCAGGAGGCAAAAAGCCACAATGAGGCTGTGGGAAAACATGGGAGGGGTCTCCCATTACGAAGCATGCAAATGTGCAGTTTCCAAAGGTGCATTTGCAAGCAGGAGGCAGCATGCATTTTATGCCTCCATGTGGAATCAGTCTAGGAATTGACTCAATGTGCATAAACAACCAAGTTGCTTTGTATACATTTCAGCTAGTTAGGTCATCTGAGGATATGTTTCTAAATAAGTCTGTCATGGGATACAAAGTCATGAGTTAAAATGGTATGAGTCTTCTCATGAAATTTTAACTGATTTTTTATAGAACAGTCAATTTGTTTGAAATGGCCAATGGCTGACTTATAAACTAAATCTGAATCTGACTCTTCCTATGACACCTGCACATTTATGACTCCTGGGACCTTACTGCTGTAGACCTCAACCTCATGAATGCAATAATAACATATCTACCATTTTAAGGCAAGAAACAGAGCTAAGGTTAATCACAGTCTCTGCTTGCTTTCTCTGATGCAATTTTCTTAATAAATTTCAGGGCCTTTGGGAAGGTATCTAACAGGAAGCAAAAAGAGCCAGCTGTTCCATTCATCTGCATTATAATGCCACACAAATCTCGGGGTGTCTTTCCGTCTTTGCACCAAGAAACATTGAGGGATGGTTCATAGTCCCTGAAGTCCTTCAGGAAATTGTCTGCCATCTCAGATCCTTCCTTTTTAGTCATAGGCCTTCAAATCTTAATACATCCCTCTTACCTTACCAAGCAGAGAATAGCCACCAGTGGGAAAGCTGTGGTGGGGAGGAGGGCATAGCAAGGGGTGGTATACAACCTCAGCACTTCCATTTTTGCACTGGAAATGATGAGACACAACAGTATTGCCAGTTTTTTAAAAAATCTCCAAGTAGCAGTGGGTAATGGGAGGCAGGTTATCCCCCTCCTTGACTGGGGGCTTAGCACCCCTAATCCTTCCACAGCCTGGTATGACCAGGAGTTTTAAGCTCTATAATTCAAAAGATGCCTTCCTGATAGATCCCACCTTGAAACTATTTCAAAGTTAAGTTATTGCTCAGCTTCTTTACAGAGTAGGGATTTGGGACTGGGATGTCCGTACAGTCACAGGTTTGGAGAGAACATACAACTCCTTTATAAGGAGCAATTTGGTTGTGCCTCTGGATATACCTGCTGCCTTGCTGCAGAGCAAAGTTGGTTTGCCCTTTATCAGGGTTTGCACCCCTATTGTTTTAGTTAACTGCTAGAGAAAACTGAAATTTCTATCTATTAATATTTCAAGGCTGTGTTATACATTGTTGCAGAATGATACCTCTTGGGTCACTGGTCATCATCATGGGTTTTGTTACTATTTCCTAGCAGTCAACTACAACGGTAATGTTTTGGATGGCCCTAAAACTTGTGACCAGATATTTAATCAAGTTGATGCTGATAACAGATACCCTTTCTTAGCCTGTTCTGCCTCAAATTGTTATTAGCATGTAATGGAAGAATCACCATGTGTGCTCCCCTGAGCTCCTAAGAGGAAGAATGATAACAATGCATAGAAAGAATATGCCACTCATCACTTTATGTTCTCTGTTGTGCTTTGTGACCAAGGCCATGCACAAAAAAGAGGGGTTGGGGGCTTAATCCTGCAAAAAAAGTTAAAATAAAATAAATAATATAAAAAGCTACTAATTGAATCAATGAAAACTTCTTGATAGTGTAAATAGAAAAGTTTTAAAATCAAGACAAAGTGAGAAAGAATTAAGAAGTTTCACAAACATTCTGGTATGTATTGGAATTTCCCTCCTTTTGAAAATCCTGTGCACAGACCTGTATTATACCATCTCACTGAATCATGAATGCAATTGCTACTTATATAAAACTGTTTGTGTTTCACCTGACCCTTAGAATCAGTGCTCAATGAATTTTAAGTTCAACATCTAGCTTTCTTCCTTCTTTCTCTACATTCTTGTGCACAGTAACTTTCCTTGCTAGCCCTTCCTTTTGTCTTTCATCTTCTTTTCTTCTTACAAGATCCAAGAGGTAACCAATCATGGATATCCTACTGTCATCTAGTTTGGATGCACAAAAAATCCAAGAAAGCATGGGTTCATTGTATAAAACTGATCTTTATGTCTAGAAGTGTGGAAATGTGTGGATGTATCCCTATCTTGTTATTGCCTCTTGGAAGCCCAACTTGTTTAATTTCCGTTCTGAACTTTAATGTTTGCAGAGTTATAACTTTAATCCTTGACAGAATTGCATTGGGCAAAGCAATAAAAAACTGGAAAGAGGAAACTGATTCCTCAGTGACCATTTAATTCAGAATCTGTGTTATCTTCCCATAAACCCTCACAATAATTTAATGCCTTTTTAATTGGACATTTAGCTTTAATCTTTAAGAACTTACAAACAATTAGGTGCTGGAAGACAGAATTAGCAGCTACTGGTTTATCTATATAATTAGAAAAATTAGGAGGGAGGATCTTATGTCAGTTCAAATCCTAATTATTTGAACAGTTATGTCATAAAGAATTGATTTGGGTAGTTAAGACTTCATCCATTAAATTGTCTTGAAATGAAGCATCAAATTAGAAAGGTCAAAATATCTACTTATCTTATCCATAAGACCATATTAGTATTTATTATTTTTATGAATAGTTAAAATGATAAAATAAGTTCCAGTTTCTTAGTAAAAATATCATGTTGCATCTAATACATTCTGGCAAAACAATAGTCCTCGACAGCAAAGACTATTTGATAAGACGTTAAATTTAAAAGACTACCAAATTGCTGTTATACAGTGAATTGTACAGGGTGGTAGGGGTGGATCACAGATTGCTACCAAAGGCTGAATATGGGGTGAGTACTGACTGGAAAGGGGTGGAGGAACCATATCCAGTCTTGGCTCATCTATACTGGTTTCCAGTTAGTTTCTGTGCTGAATTCCAGGCGTTTACCTTTAAAACTGTATACAGCTTGGGAAAACTATGTCTGAAGAACTCCTCCCAGAACTCCTCCCATGCACTCCTCCCTAGACTATGGCCATTTTCATGTCATTCACATCTATTATGAAATATGCCCAGAAAGTTCTCATGTCCAGTAAGAGGTGTCAGATCATCTATCTCAGCAGACAAACCAAGTGAATTTAATTATCCTGAATCAGGCTATAGACTACTGTTGATGAATGATGGCAACTGTCTTCGAATTCTACTTATAATGAATTAATTCCAAAGCATCTGAATATGAATTCATTTTTCCTTGTATACCCAAGACAAAGTATCCTTATATGCACCAGCCAGCCTTATATTTTTAGCTAATGGTGCTGTATCAAAGGTAAATCTTCAGTTTGTTTATTCTTTTCAGAATGTACCAGACAGACAGAACAGAGAAAAATAAAGCTTCTGAAAGATTACTCACAAAGGTTTGCTTTTCAGGGTTGATATTACAAGCAATTAGCGTGACATTTAATAAATGACATTTCTAAGAAATGCTAGAGCTGACTTAACAAGCAAACAGAACAACCTTGTTTTGTTTTTAAAGGCAGTTGCATTGTAGCACATTTTATGCAAAATGTCTGTGCCAACTCATGTTTAAAACATTTATATGCATGAAATATTTGGAATAAACAGACTGTACACATCCAAATTGCTGTTACTGTGCTCTCTGCTTAGTAAAAATGTTGAGGACTTACCATGAAATAGGAAATGTATTTCCATATCCAAATTTATTTGAATGTATACACAGTAAATATATGGAGTAATTAATTGAGCCTTGCTTAAGATAATGCATTTTTCAGAGCTTAACTCCAAAATTAGCAATACTGCTGTAATGTTCATCACACCTTTCCCCTCACAGCAGAAACCCATTTGTCAGGGTGGGCAACTTTGCTTAAGCACTAAAAATATTGATCATGTTTGTTGAGACCAATGTGGATTTACTGAGGTCCTTAACCTTTGAGTGTCTTCCAGGGAACTGATATGCACACAATTAATATGACTCACAGTCTGATATTTTCTCTCTTTTTTGATCATATAACAGGGACTGCTACCTTCTTTAGTGCTTGACTCTGGTGGTGTGCTTTATATCCAGGAGAATGGACAACTGCAGTCTACCCCTGTTCTACCTTATAGACAGAAGATAGAGAAGATCTGGGATAGTTGTCTCTGTTTATCGTCTCTTTGTTATTTGAAGCAGAAATGAGTTTAAAGGGCCAATGAGTCACTCCCCAAAGAGCAGAAATGTCTCTCAACTGAATTCCAGGTATTTCCAGTATTTATCTGAAGGGGAATATTGGAACTGGGAAAGGAACTGCCTTTCATGATACTAGATATTGCTGATTCAATCTGACATCATAATTTCAGACATTTGCCAGGTCAGAGATATCCATAGCTATCAGTTATTTTGTTTTAGAAAACAATAATTACCTAATGCTTTTGAGGAAATGATAAATATTTATGCTGAACAAGAAAGAAAGAAATCCTCAAGACAACACTTGTGTAGTAATACTGCCAGGCTGCAACACAGATTGTTGAGTTCATAATAGTAGAATGTGTAGATGGTGGGTGTTTTATTATATACATATAGATACTGTAACAGTATGTAATATATAGTAGACTAGTTTCAAATCCCATTTAAAAAAAGGGCTTTGAAAGGGGAGTATGGGGAAGGGAGACCGGCGGGCGCAAGTAGCCACCCAGGGCGATCGATGGGAGGCACCCTGGCGGGAGTGGTCGGGCAGGCCTGGCAAGGAAGTGGAGATGAAAGGCGGTAGCGACTGACCTTGGAGGGATGCTGGGTGGTGAGGCCGGCACGGCCGTGGGACTGCAGGCAGCAGAAGGGCGGGAGAGAGAGGGCAGTGCGGTAGCGGGATGGCGCGCATGCGTGTGAGATGGGGTGGGGTGGGGCTGGCTAGGGGAAGGGAACAAGGCATGCACCGGAGTTGGCACATGCCTGGTTCAGTCTAGCGCCATGGCGGCGGTGGCGCAGGACACGCGGCCTCGGGCCAGCGCTACGGGCAAGCGAGAAAAGGGTGTTGGAGGCGCAGGAGGAAGGTCAGGCTGTGCGGATCGAGTGTTGTTCGGGCAGGGAAAGGGACGGGCGGGGTGGGGATGGGAAAGGCGGCGATGGCGACAGGCGTAGTGGCGTGGCAGCAGGGTTAGAAGGCGACGGGGCATGTAGAAGTGGGTGGGTGCGGGCATGTGTCTGTGTGGATGGGTGGCTGTGTGTCGTGGTGGAAGCGGGGGCAGGGTGGGAAGTGGTTATTGGGGGAAGGGGGTGATGGAGGGGTGGGTGGGTGCTTGCATGTGTGTGTGTGGGAGCGTATGTGTAGAAGTCGAAGCGGCGACAGCGTGGGAAGGGTTAAGTGGGGGGCGGTGGGTCTCTGGCGGTGGGTGGGAGCATGAATGTGTGTGTGTGGGTGCGTGTGTGCCTGGTAGGGAGGCGCGGCATCATGGGCAGAGGCTTGAGGGAGAGGGGCTAGCTGTAGCCGCGTGTGAGCCTTGGGGCGGCTGGGACAGGAGCTGGGACACCGCGTCTTTGACGTGGCGTCCCAGCTCCTGTCCCGAGGGCAAGGGGAAGGTGCCAGGAGGGCTCACCGTGTAGGAAGGCTGCTTGTCTTTCTGCACAGCGAGTCCCCTGGCAGGCGAGGCCGGGGCAAGCAGGCAATGGGGAGCCGTGCTTTGCGCGGCTCCTCATTGCATGCTTGGCCTCGAGTGGCACTTGGAGGGGCGAATCAGGAGCCGCTGCGTGGCTCCTGATTCGCCCCTCCGAGTTTTTATCATGGACAGAGCCCGCCCTAACTCCTCCCCATTAGCCCTTAGGGCTTTATTTTATCCGCTCCACAGGAGCGGTTAAAGATAATATGGTTTGGATCCAAATGACATACTTGGAACAAAGTTTGTCGAAGGATTTCTTTTTCAGTTCCCTCTTCCCTTTGTATCTCAGGCAGTCCACTAAAGCTGCTTCAGAAAGCCAGGGGTCTCCTTACAATGCAAGGAGAAGCAGTGGGAAGACAGAACTGGGGAAATCTCCACTGCTTTTGAAAAAGCTCCTTCTCTGTTTGTATAAAAGTTTGCACAGAAATGGAGATTGCCACAAACTCTGGCTCCCATAGCAACATTGCAAAATAATTTGTTCCATGCTGTTCCCAAGGATCCACTGACCCTCAGAAAGGGTTTGTGGAGTATATGAGGGGAAAGGGGTTGCAGCAGGAACAAAGAAATGGAAAATATTCCTTCCATGAACTTCTTTCCAGTTTCAGGTGTTTGGATACAAACCTTTGAATTCTGCAATAAAACCCTTTTAAAAACTCTGTCCCTAAAATATCAATACTCATACTTAAGTAACAATACTTCTTGTTTCAAATATATATTCTCAGTTGTTCTTAGAAATACTCATCATTGCATATAAACAGTGCAATACATGTACAATAAATGCAATAAAGATTTACCATTTTTTATTGGAAGCCAGGCTGTTTTGCGACAATTGTTGATGGATATTCCAAGTAGGTTGCCACTGCTGTTTTTAAAAATGAACATGCACAAATACAAAACACAAGTGTTATTTCAATGGAATAATTTTAATTTTAATTTTACATTACTAAGGTACACTTTCAAAAAAAGGGGAGCGAACGTGGCTCAGAGTTTATGCATTTTATATAATCTCGAACTGAAGCTCTTTGTGAACAATGAAAGATCACTTGGAAGTGCTACTATCCTGCAACCATCTCTGTGGGGCAACAAAGCAAAATGGTTCTTCATTTGCTTAATGAAACGTACAGCCTGATCCTATGCATGTTTACTCAGAACTGAGTCCAACAGCACTTACTCTCAAGGAAGTGTACATGGGCCTTGTATTGATGATTCTTGCACTTAGACTGCTAGAAGGCAGAACTGTGGTTTACAGGAAGTAGAGCTTAATAGCATCTGTCCATATTCCTTTGCTGTAGCAATCTGTAATGCAGATAACTTTGCGAGAAGGAAAGCAGCCCAAGCCTTCTTTGACATTCCCTTCTGTACATGTGGGTGGAATTGGGCTAAGCCCCATCACCATCACAATGCCAATCTGCTTTGTGATCTGTTCCAGAAACAGCACATCAACACATTTCCATTTGCTTAGGATTCAAGGCAAAGCCACAGCAGAAACATGGCACCAACTTCACATGAAAATGCTGTCTGGTTAGAAACAGCTAAATGTCAAAGTGAAGCACTTATGTTTTCATGAAAGTTTAATTTTTCATTCAAATTCTTCTGCTTGTGATCTTTGTGAAGTGTCATGTAGGGCATATTGAGAGAGAGGGAGAGAGAAAATAACTTGATCCATTTCAAAAGTCAAACTTTATCAAACTCACAGATGAAGTGCTAATTTATTTAATGATGCTAATCTTATGCACATTGGGCAGTTATCTATTTTGAACTCCTATAGGTTTCAGTGAAGGACTCAACTGTGCACTTACATCTCTCCTATAGCAGTGGTCTGCAACCTTTTCCAGGCTGCAGACCGGCAGTGGCGGGGAGGGCAATCGCCCAGCCGTGCATGCCATGCATGCGCGGCACATGGGAAAGATGTTCCACCCCCTTAATAATTTCAGTTGTCCCTTTCTTCACCTTTTTCAATAAATACAGTATGTGGATTTGATTGTTACTGGATCCTGCATGCTTCATTACTATTTGTTACTCTGTATCTACTGACTTGGACAGACGTGCGCAGAACAAGGACTTCAGACTTGCAAATTAAACTATTTACAATTCTGTATGGGAGTCCACTGTTCAAAGGGAAAAGTAAATTCACTGAGTGCATCTAAAATCTTTGAGTTCACTCATGCATTTCTTTAATTCCTGGTGAACAACTGTTGGAGTTCCTTCATTGCATGAGAGATGCAATCAGCAGAACCATATATTATTTCAGCTTCTTTTGTATGCTAGAACATTAATACCCAATTTGTTTGTTGGTTTGCTTATTGCAATGTTTTTATATCCCATTTTTCATGGTTCATTATAGCCATCGATGGGTACCATGGCATCTACCAATATGTCTCCAAACTTTTACTTGCTTCCCAAATTCTACTTCATGATCCCTTTCTTTCTTGATCCCCTTTCAAGTTTTCTTCTTTGTCCTTCACCCTAGTCAGATTCTCTTTTGTTGCCTTTCCACATGCCTTCTTTTCATGTCCTCAACTATTCTTGAATGTATCTTTCCTTCAGCTGTACTATGTGATGCATCTAAAGGCAGCTTGCAAATGTGCTTGAAAAGATAAGAGGATGGAGAGGTTGCATTTGTGGAGATGTAATCAGCAGGTGTGGAGTGCAGAACCAAACTACAGCTACTTCCTGTAAAGCCTAGGCACTAGCCACATATCTAAAGAGAACAAGTAACTGTGCTTGGCTTCACTTCTCTTCATTGAGAGCACATGTTTGTTTGAAACTATTCCACCCACAGCTTATGGAGGATAAATCTATCATGGTTTAATAGACATGACAACTGAATGGCACATCCAGATTTGGAGGCAGAAATGCCCCTGATAGACAGATGCTGGGGAGCCTTCAGAATACGGAGGCAGCAGCCAGCAAGTCCTGCTTGGAGGCCTCCTTGCAGTACCTGAGTAACCATGGTTGGAAACAGGATGCTGGATTAGAGGGAGCATTGGTCTGATTCATTTTGTCACCTTCTTATCATCTATGCTAAAGCAGAAAGGTAAGGTGAAAGGGATACTCACTAAAGGTAATCAAAGTAAATATGAAAACAGGCAAAACATTCAAGGAAAGGGGAAGAGAAGGTACATTTCACCAGTCTCAGGGGAGAAAACCTGTTCCATCCACTTGGCAGCTGTCATGTCCACAATGCCTTCAAACAAATACCAAAAACAAATACCAATACTTTCAACGTTCCGCAGGGCCTGCAAGATGGATCTCTTCCGCCAGGTCTATGGTTGAGGTTGGGGCTGCTGGGGTACATCAACTGCTTGCCCCAGGGCTTCTTCTTGAACATTGCTGACCTCCTTCTCCTCCACCCCCCCTTTTTTAGGAAGGGGGTAGGAAGGGGATCTTATTATTGTGCCGCCATGTTGTGACATTTTAAAGTCTTTTAATGGGAGTTTTAATGGGGTATTAAGACACTGTAACCCGCCACGAGCCATTTGGGAGTGGCAGGAAATAAATTGAAATAATAATAATAATAATAATAATAATAATAATAATAATAATAATAATAATAATAATAATAATAATAAAAGAATCCCTTGTGGGTGGACTCTCCAGTACTGGCCTCAGCTGACTTTCCCTATTAGAGGCCTTATTATTATTATTATTATTATTATTATTATTATTATTATTATTATTATTATTATTATTATTTAATTTATATCCTGCCTCCCCCCAGAGGCTTGAGGCGGGTCACATAAAAACCAATCCTCTAAAACAATAAAAGCACAATAAAACATAATACAATTAATACAAAAGTTAAGACAAGAATGGCGGCAAAATTCAATATAGCTAACCCAATTCCACACCCACTAAGAAAGGAAAGGAAGGGGACAGATGCCAGACGCAACCATCACATTTGTGAGGTGGGCTAGATCTTCTTGCTGCCCAGCCTCAACTGAAAGCCTGGCAGAAGAGCTCTGTCTTGCAGGCCCTGCGGAATGATGACAATTCCCGCAGGGCCCACAGCTCTTCCAGGAGCTCATTCCACCAGGTTGGGGCCAGGACTGAAAAGGCCCTGGCCCTGGTCGAGGCAAGGCGAGCTTCCTTGGGACCGGGAATGACCAATAGGTTAGCCCCCACAGAGCGTAAGGCCCTGCGAGGGGCATAGGACGATAGGCAGTCCCTCATATACACTGGGCCCAGACCACGGATGGCCTTGAAGGTCAAAACCAAAACTTTGAACCTGATCCGGAAGATAACCGGTAGCCAATGCAGCTGCCTCAGCACTAGCTGGATATGTGCCCTCCAAGGTGTAGCCGTGAGGAACCTAGCAGCCGCATTTTGGACCAGTTGCAGTTTCCGGATCAAGCCCAACGGCAGGCCAGTGTTGAGCGAGTTACAGAAATCTAATCTGGAGATGACCGTTGCATGGATCACTGTGGCCAAGTGTTCAGAGGACAGCCTGGCGGAGATGGAAAAATGCCTGGCCAGCTACCTGTTTGACCTGTGCCTTGAATGTTAGTGATCCCGCAAAGACTTTCAGATGGCAAACAAGGCCATACAATGCCCCTTATTTCTGTTGTTTTAACTATTGTTTGGGCTGTCAGTGTTACCGGAAACTTTGTGTGGTCTTTTATAAAACTGTTTTATTGCCCATGTGTGGTAGATGTTAATAAAGATATGAGTTTGTATAGACAAAAATTTTGAAACCAGTTTGGAATGGCGATTATGGTTAAAAGCAAATGCATACACATGCATGTGGATTCCTGCTGGCCTGAAGGGGTGAGTGGGCTAAGAACAAATAAGTCTACTCAGAAGGAAATCTCACTTGATTCACTGGGCCTTGCTCCCAGGAAAGTGCTCTTAAGATTGCAGTGTAAAAAGAGAGTGAAAATTCACTACAGAATCAGTTGACTAATTAGGTTTATAATTGATTTAGAGTGAAAAATATATTACAGTATGCCATGCCTGAAGCATTGCAATAAAATACTGCATTCAAGTTTAGAGATGTTTCATTTAAGTGGAATTAATTTATTTTTTGTAAAAATTTGGTTACATAAAATTATAATACCCTGTTCTATCATGTCACTAGGAGTAGTCAGATGTAAGACTGCTTTGAATGGGTACAATTAATCAACAACTGCTATTCCAGCCACTGAGATACATTACCCAATGGAGGTCCTGTTTTTAAACTTCTCCAGTTCCATAGTTCTACTCAGAAATGTAATGTTGGTAAGTAGATCACTGAGCCACATTTTTCCTATCAAAAGTAGAAAGGAAAAATTAAAAGTAATTAGCAATTGTTGAATAAAGGTATACATCACTTGCACCCGAAGCCAGTAAATACAGTTTTTCAAAAGAGAATGTGAACACATGAACACAATTGCAGCACAAGCATTTCACATCTATAGTGGTACAAACAATTTTGCTACAATAGCATCCCCCTCCATACATGCACACAGATATGTGAAACAAACAGTGGAAAGATTTTAGAACAGGATTTACAAGAAACGTCTGCATGAAGTCATAGTTTTCAAAGATGCAAGACAGTAAGAGGAAAAATCTGGAGATTTCAACAACATGAATATATGAAAAGAACTCCTTCTGTTCTCTTCCCACACACAAGGAAAAGAATTCAAGATGGAAAATTACACCCAAATGACCATGCATTTCATTCAAATGTACATAGGGTATTCAGTGAAAATTAATTTACTGGACATTTAAACCACATCTACATTGACTTGTTTGCTGAATTCTCATTGCCCCTTTCCTGATCCAATCCATGTTTTTCAGAAAACATGCCTTTGAGTTCAATTTTATTTATTTATTTAGATTTTTATACCACCCTTCCCTATGGCTCTTGGCAGTTTACAAGGAACAATATCAATATAACAATAATAATATAACAGATATCAATATAACAAATAACAATAACTTCTCAGCTAGAACAGCATTTCAACAAACAACTTTGATAAGCCCTTGGTAGGTTCGACCTCTCAGTCTGGGGGGGACTTGTAGATGTTCCGGTGAGGGGCTAATCGGAAGGCAATCACACAACTGACTAGAGTTTGCACCAGTCGGGAGCTGCAAAGCGCCTCCCAACCCGCCCACACCCCACACACCCCAGGGAGCATTGCACACCATCAGTACTTGCCGTGCAGCCAGCAGGACCATTGCCAAGCGGTTCACACCTGGCCGTGCTTGAAGGGGAGCTCCTGGCCTCTACCTGCAATGTAAGTGCCTCTGCCCCCATGGATGGGTCCACACAGCCCACTCGGGAGGTGCAAACTGCCTTCTGAGCCCTCCCAGGACCGTTGATGCCCGTCTTTATTTTGCTTCCCTTGCTGCGCCCACCCACACCCAATCGCCGTGCCCAACCCCCCTGGCTTCATGCTATGACATGCACGCCCCACACCCAGCTCTCTACACTGCCATCAAACAAACCCGCCCACCCTCCAGCACCTACCAGCTTCCACCCCAACTCTCCTGAGGCTGCTAGGACTCCCTGTGCCTCCACTGAACTCCCCCCCCCCCCCGGCTACAGCCAGCTGCATTTTACATTGCACAGGTGGCGGGTGCGCTCCATGGGTCCAGCCCTATCCACACCGTTAGTGGCGGGGGAGGTATGTGGGTAGACCTTCCCCGGGCCCATGGAGCACCCCTGCCACCTTGCGAAGACTGCGGGGCCCCTCTGCAGGCCCAGGGCCAACTGCGGCGTCCTTCAGGGGGTGAGGGGAGGGATGGCTTCCCCACCCCCACTTTCATAGTCCATTTTTATGAACACGCTTTGAAACCTAGTAAATGACATAAAATAATTTGGCCCTGAAACAACCTGTGAAAAACTGATTATGCACAGCATTCATTCTGCTGTTTCTGCAGCAAGCAGAGAGGAAGTATATTCAAAGGAACCAGAAGTCTCCAGCTGAGCCAACCAGGAAGTTCCTGATCTAAATATACTATGCATTTCCTCTGACACCCTTGCAGGACCCTATTCTGTTCAACCATGCACACTATAGATCTTGCATTTTCCAACATAAATTGGGTTAGTTTAGATAGTGTAGGTTGTAAAATACATTTAAAATGGCACCAAGTTGCCAGGACAAAGGAGAGAGATATACAAATAGATATCTTACCTTTTTTATCACCATGCTGTATCTGTATATCAGAACTCTTTTTTGGACATATTTGTATCTTCTTTGGAATCTGGAATCTCCCAGAGTTTGGTTTCAAAAGCAATTTGTCCATTATTTCTTCTAAACAGATCTTGAGGGAAGTGTTTAATGTGTCTGCTGTCTTGGTGGGTGCACTGTGGTTCACATCCTCAGGTTCTGCTAGAGCAGCTGGATTCCCAGGGATTTTGAGAAGCAAATTCTGATCCATTCTATTTTCTTGTGACAAAGTAAGCAAATATAACCATCTTTAATATCAATAAGGACTAATTTCTGCTGCTTTAGTACCAAATAAAGTATTCTTGCTTTAGCCTTCCTCTTATTCCTTGAACACTGCAAAACAGTATCATAATTAAATAATTAAATAAAAATGCTGTCATCATATTACAGCTTCCTTTAGACATACCCTAGGTTAGAACCAATATTCTCTTTCACTGAAGAAGACTAATCAAAGTCATAAAGTGATAAGATATGATATATGAGATGAGAGAGGAAGAGAAAAGGTCTACTCAAGTTTCACATTGGGTGAAAACTCCAAGGCAAAATCCCATTTGAAAAGGACCATGACTGTGTTATCTAAATCTAGTTAATCTACCATGGTCAGCAGCAACTGCTGGGGGTGGATATGGAGAAATTAACAATAGTGCAGTGATCCAGGTTGCTCTTTGTACTTAATGAAAGACTTGTGGAAGGAAGAGGGAAACATGTTCACATGATGAAATTGAATCCTCCTTTCCTTCTATTCATCACAGAAGAATGAAAAAGTTGGAGTGGGGTGAGGGAAGTACCAATCCAGAAATCAAGAGTTTCATATATTCCAAACTAGAGGTCAAGTATTTCATATATTACTTTCATACTTGATCTTTGTGTCACTAGTAGAATTTTTTCAGAGTACAAAATGGGTAACATGAACAAACAGGCCAAGCACTAAATGGTATCAGTCCTGTACGTTTTTGGCAAGAATTGGTACGGTAACAGCCTTCATCACAGAACAAAATGAAATTCAGAAATTGAGTACATTTAGTTGGCCATCAGAAACGTGACTATGGCTGAGGCTGCAATGATAGCATTGGGTGATTGTTCTGCATTTCATGAAATCATCAAAACAAATGCTGTTATCATTGTCTCAGCAGAAGTCATAATTTCTGAAGGCAAACTGCATAGAATCAGCATAGAATCATAGAATCAGCATTTGAGTGACCCAAAGGATATATGGTCATAAGACATTTACCTTTGTTGTGTCTTTTTCTCCCAACAGAAATAGGTATGTTTGAATATTGGGGTAACTTTTGGTAACACAAGAATTAAAGACCTTAAAGATATTTTGATGCTAAAAGTAAAGAGTAATAAATGGTGCTGGCCAAAGGTAAAGGTAAAGGTATCCCCTGTGCAAGCACCGAGTCATGTCTGACCCTTGGGGTGACGCCCTCTAGCGTTTTCATGGCAGACTCAATACGGGGTGGTTTGCCAGTGCCGTCCCCAGTCATTACCGTTTACCCCCCAGCAAGCTGGGTACTCATTTTACCGACCTCGGAAGGATGGAAGGCTGAGTCAACCTTGAGCCGGCTGCTGGGATTGAACTCCCAGCCTCATGGGCAAAGCTTTCAGACAGCTGCCTTACCACTCTGCGCCACAAGAGGCTGGCTACCAGATATCAAACTCTCTTTATCAAAGTTTCAAGTTAACAGTTCCAGTTGTCATTGACAGGCTTTGCCGCGGGCCTCGGAGCAGGCCTGCCATGTCACAGATGCGGCAGGCTTGCTCCGAGGCCCACGGTGAAGCTGGGGACTTGCAGGGGAGGGGGGCGGCTAGGGGGGCTTTGGCAGGGAAGGGGGGCAGGGGGCTGGGGGCTGCCCCGCCCCCTTCAAAGCCCATCCTTATGGATGGGCTTTGAAGCCTAGTCTTTAGATAAAACAATTTGGTAATAGGTGATATGAAAGATATACCAGTCTCTCTGCCTGAGACCCTGGAGAGTTGCTGCCGGCAGTCTGGGAAAACAATATTGGTCTTGATGGACCAACAGACTCATTCATTATGGCAGCTTCATAAATTCATACAGTTTTGTCTCTTTTTACAGCAATGGCTTGCCTTGGATGTAATGCTGTTGCTATCCTTCTCCTTCTCCAGTCTATTTAGATGTCCTGTCCAAATGGGTATAACTGAAGAATAAGCCTGCTCCACAAGGCTTTATGCAATTAATCACAGTGTTCCTAAGTTTACAGACAAGAATAAGGGAATTGTCATAGAAGATTATAGAAGAAAAAAGACTGCAATGCAAATGCTACACATTAGTTTTACTATGACCAATGGAACTGTTCGAGACAATTACAGTTCTGTTTGTTGAGGATCTATTATCTATTAGGCTGCTGCTACATTATTCACAATAACCCTGGACTGAGCTCTGAATATATTTATTTATTTTACAATCTACATATGTAAGAAACAAGGACCATTAATCTTTATTAAAAATTCTGTTAGTGTCAGTAAGCTATAAATACCTGCATGATGCATTATGTTTCCCTGTGCATGCTTATTTTACATCTTTATTCATCTGCCCTAGTTAAATAATTAAATTTTAAATGCAACTTTTTACGGTTGCAGCAACATAAAAATGAATAAATGTCCATTTATCATTTTTCTTCTTTACTTAACTTTTTAAAAATGTGCATTTATAATGTGTATACCTGCAAAGTGTTTATTACTGGTGATGAAGCTGTTTAAGAAAACATACATTTAAATGTGAGTTAGAACTAGACATAATAAATTACTCCTATGAGTACTGAAATTATCTTTGTTCATCCTCAGTTCAGTGAATGTGAGATCTGTCGACGAGGAGTTCAGAAAATCACTTTCCTCTCTGAAATCTCATTTTGAGAAGGACTGAATAATTTTCTTATGTGATAACACTGGTTTATGCATGGTACCATAACCAGGGTCTCATTTGCTCTCTTTTCAGGGCTCTGTGTTCTTGCATCATCAGCTGTCCTGCCTGACTACCCTGGATATCCTGCCAACCTTTCAAATTTAAACAGAGTACAAACAAAGCCACTAAAATTTATCCCTCTCTGCACACTTTGTTATACTCAAAGGTGTATTTTATTGCCTATTTTTCGAATATATAGCCTTGTAGCAATCTTTGTTGTTATTTTTCTCCACCTTTTAGCCATTGCCTGTCCCTCCCAGGACAAGTGAAGCCTGAGGAAGAGACAAACAGATCCCTCCACTGGCCGTTTTCACTGTCAAAAACAGTGTGGGAGTGAAGCCTGAAGACCCTTCTCCTCTCCTCTACAGTGTTTGAATCCACCAGAGCAACAGAATGCTTTTAAAGTAAGTTACAACAATTCCATATATGACAACGAGCCGGGCTGAGCACCCAGATCCTATTTTTGTGCCCAATGGATTGTATCCTTTGGACCTTATTCCCAGGGCAAGAAGGGGCAAACTTGTACAAAGATTTCGAGGCAATTTTTTCCACTCTACTATCACAGCATTCTATTTCCTCTTCTTCTGCATATATAGATCCCTCTGTCAAGCAAAAAGAAACCAGTGATCCACAACCACAGTTCCATTACCTCAAATACCCATAGCTGAGCCTGCCAGCCATTGGGGGGGGGGGGCTTGGTAATTTATTCACATTGAAGCTCTCCAGTTGTCTCCCAGTCACTTGGACTGCACCCACAGTAATTTCAGGGGCTGCTTTTTTTCTTTTTAAAAAGATTATCTCCTGGGCCCAGTCTGCACACAATAGATAATGCACTTTCAATGCACTTTAGAAGTAGATTTTCCTGTTTTGCACAGGAAAATCCAGCTGCCAAAGCACATTGAAAGTGCATTATCCTTGTGTGCAGACTAGGCCCTGAATAATTATTCTATGAGAGTACTGATATTTTTGAAGGAAAAATCTGTTTTTATCTCCATTCTGAATAAGTTGGTGGCCAAGACACAGGCCCTATCAGAGCTGTCAGAGTTCCATAGGACAGGCAAAACAGCACTTCTATATGGCTGATACAAATACAAATGCACATTGGCATCAGGAAGGGCTCCCTCCCCTCCCCTCCCCTCCTCTCCACCTCCTTCCCCTTCTGAATCAGAAGTTTTATAAATTTAATAGTTATTTTTACTGGTTTTTACATTTATCATGTATGGGTTTTTAGGGAAGGCTGGCCACTCTGAGCCTGTTGTTAGAGAGGGGCAACACGAAAAAAAAGGGGACGGTTCAAAATTATTGCAACAGAAAACAGAACCTATCCCGGGCTATATTAAACAATTTCACAATGAATACAAATAAACATTTCTTATCTCTTCTTTTATATATATATATATATGTATATAAGCACAACCATGTTTATTTGTATTCATTGTTAGAGAGGGGCAGACAATTAATTGAAATAATACCTATTTTGAGAATGCCTAGTTGATCAGTCACCTTCATATTTAAGTACATTAAAAGACAATTGTCCATTTACACACTGGAGGCTTCATGCTGGGCTGCAGGCTGTAGTTTTAGTCGTGGCAGATTGCCCCACCTCTTCCTGCACCCATACAGGGGAGCGTTTGGCCTGGTGCACCTCATCCATCTCCGATTTGTGCTCCTGCATGGGAGCTGGGGCAGTGAAGTTCCCAGTGCATAAACAGTCAATTGTGTATTACCAAGAATACGATTTAAGTCCCTTTGCAAGAACAAGATGAAAAATATTTGTTTATTAAATGTAGTTCATAGGCTGCGCATCCTGCAATGTAAATAGCTTTCAGTAAAGCAAATAGCTTTAAGTTTAATAAGCAAATACTACCCCTAGTTTATGGAGAGAGGAAAAAAGCAATCTTGTACATATTCCTTTTCATTCACTATTACAGTAATACACCAGAACCAAAACAAATAGACCTTTATTATTGTTATTGTTATTGTTATTGTTATTGTTGTTGTTGTCGTTATCGTTATCGTTATCGTTATCGTTATCGTTATCGTTATCGTTATCGTTATCGTTATCGTTATCGTTATCGTTATCGTTATCATTAGCATTAGCATTAGCATTAGCATTAGCATTAGCATTAGCATTAGCATTAGCATTATTAGCATTATTAGCATTATTAGCATTAATCCCTTTAGCATGTCAGAACTTCAGTAGAGCTACAGATGCCTTAGTCTCCCATCCCTTAAGTAGGAGGCAAGGGAGTCTGAATAGATGAAATGAAGATATGTTGGGTAGATTAAGGCAGTGGTCCCCAACCCCCGGGCCGTGGCTCCTTCTTCCCTCCCCCCCCAAAGCGAGAAGCTCGCCAGGCCGCAAGCAAATCGGCTGCCAAAGCGGCCGATTAGCTCGCGGCCCGGCAAGCTTCTCGCTTTGGGAGGGGAGGGAAGAGAAGCTTGCTGAGCCGCAAGCTGATCGGCCGCTTTAGCGGCCGATTTGCTCGCGGCCCGGAGGGGCCGGGGGGGAGAGCTGCGGCCACCGGCATGCCAGCGGCGCAAACGCGCATGTGCGGACTGCCGCGCACGTGCATTTGCGCCACCGCCGGGTGCATGCGCATTTGCGCTGGGGCTGCCGCACGTGCGCGGGCCCCCGGGCCGCCCTCTCCTTCCACTACGCCGCAGCAGTCCGCAGCAAGCGAAAGCTTGCGGACCGCTGGATTAAGGAATATATCATATGGGTGGGCATGAAAGGTTACAGCAAGGTAGTGAAGATATGTGATTTTTATGGGCTTGGGAGGGAAACTCTTCTGACTAGGACAAGGAAATACAAAAGTTGAAATCTATGCTTTTATGACTTTCCATTATACCCCTGTTAGTACTCTATGTCCCTTGTTACTTTTTGTCCCTTGTTAACTTCATTCCTCATTAGCTAGTAGCCTCATAACCTACATCCTGCCCATAAAATAAATCACATGGAAGTTGCAGAAGTCTGCTTTTTTTATATTACCGAAAATTTATATATTATCAGCAAACCTCATAATCTCAGCTCCCAGTATGTTGTCCATAAAATTATTCTCTATCAGATCAAGAACTCTGCTCAAATGAAGTGGTATTGTTTTTCTTCATTAATAAAAGTGTTGTATGACAGATTGATTTTTACAGTTGTAATGGGACAAAGAATCACATTTCTACGGAACATTCCAGTGATCATTAGGGAAGAAGTCTAGATCACTGAGAGGTGCCAAATTCCATTACAATCATATCATAATGAATGATGTCATAGACTATTCCTGGATGTTATTTATTTCCTTTTTATTAAAATGCACTGTAGAGGCCTCAGTCAGAACTGAAGTTCTGTCATATTAAAAACAATACATCTCTGACACAGGTTAAACCAGCATCCAGTGGCTAGGTACACTTAACTTCAAAGAGTTATTCTAATTTATAACAATCCCACAAAGTACATTAAAAGCACTATATAGAAGGTTGTGTACTGCAAAGAGCGGAATACATAGTATGACAGTAAATTATTTAGAGAAAGCTTTCCAATTTGTAAATAGTATCTCTTGAAATTATTTACCTCTTAAAATGTACATCATGAATTAGCTACCCTATATATTCATTTATTTATTGTAAACAGCCAAAGCCTTCTAGGACAATTTCCAGATAAAATCAACAACTATTCAAGCAATAATCAATGTAATAGTTATCCACCCATCCTCAATAAAACTATCACATATCGCACAAAGGAAGGGGGGAGCTACAAAACAAAATGAAGGAAAGTCTGAATGAACAATTTTTAATCTGGCACCAAAAGCTACAATCAGTGCCAGATGAACATGTGTGGGGAACAGTTCTGCAGCTGGGATGCCACAGCAGAAATAAAAGCCCTATCTCTCAAAGCCATTCATCATAATCCTCCGTCTCTGACAGTAATTAATATCTTCTGATAAAGGCAGGTAAGACTGACAGCTGTCCATAGCCAGGCATTCATTGCTGTGGCCACACCTGGTGGAATGTCCTGACTAATAAAGACAGCAAAACTCTCACGGTCTAAAGTGGAATGGCCAAGGAGGACATTTTTATACCAGGGGATGAAATTATTTAACATCTGTGGAATTAGGTCTGTTTTCATTACATTTTCCCTTTTACCTACTACACTTTATTTCATTCTTAGCCAATTTAGCAATTTCACTCTGTTATATCTCTTGCAAATATACTATTTTAATGCATTATTTTCAGATTTTGTACCTTAGTTTGTTGGTCATATATTTTATATTGTTCTTAATATATTGTTTTAAATTATGTACTTTGGATTTTCAGTAAATAAGACTATAAATGAAGGAAGAAAAGAAAACAAGCAAAAATGATTGAATGGAAGAATGATCTAATTTATTTATGTCTGGTCTTATACATCATAGGAATATGCTATTTAGATGAGTTTTATATTAGACTCTCAACTGATGTAGCATTAAATTGTAAAATTATTTAATTTAGCCCCTTCTGTTTTCTTAACTGACATTTGCTATACTATATTTGTTATAGTATATACATTATAAATATAGATACATGAAACACTAAGAAAAGTTTTGAAATTTATGAAATGTATTTTTCTGATTTTTTTTCTATTTCTGATATTTACTAAGGATACCCATAAGAGCCAGAGCTGGATGACACATATGTATAAATTATTTGATATTTTAGCACTTAATGAATCCTGACAAAAGGTGAGAGCTAACTCCACTAGAAAGCAATGTTTTAAAAGTGATATGAAAAATCTGTCCATAATGTTCAATCTGTACCAAAGTAGCAGTGTCTATTATACTAAGCCACTTACCTGGCGATAGGATCAGTTATACAACTTCAAGCTCAGGAATTTGGGATAGAGTCCATTGAACATCAAAAGGTCCCTATGATTAAATGAAAAACAGACTGAAATGGGGGGGGGGGAGTAGACAGAGAAATATTTCCATGAAAATATTTCAAATGCATTCCAAATATTTAAAATATATTGAAATATTCTCAAATTTTGATACTCTACCAGTTTATCCCAACACTCTAGAGACAAGTAACCATAGGAGATGTATGCTCTATGACATCATTAGAATGGCAGTAAAACTGGAACTTTCCACAGTCCCGATGGAATGTGGACAAGGACTGCAGATAGTCAATGAGACAGTCAAAGACAGAGAAGTTATTCAAGGACAGGATTTCTGGCCATGAACTGGTCATTAAAGAAACAGAATTACAGTCACTCTCGATTGCCTTCTAAATTGCTTTAACTTAGGAAAATTGGAAATAAAATTGGCCTTGTTGTGCTAATTGAATTCACTGTTCGATTAATGTAAAGGTAGGAAAGAGAGGGTATCTCTAGAGAGTAGAATATTAGCATATGATGCATGCTTCAGTTCACAGCACACCCCAGCCCATCTGCCAGACTGGGCATGTTGGTGTATTTCCTGCAATCACGGTGGGGGAGAGGTTGTCTGTGAACTAGAGTGCATGCTTTCCTTCAGTCAGTAATCACATCAGATATTATAAATACATCAGATATTATCAGTCATACAGAAGCTCAAGCCACTTACATAATTTAATTAGCACAGTAACTGTCAGTAGGTGAAAAGAAGAACCTCCTAGTTGCTCAAAACAGCAAACAAGATCTGATTGAAAGTCTTTATTACATTAGGAAAAAACCAAGGGATCCAACAATCATATTCCACATTGGCCTGGCTTGATGTCCTAGATCAGACTTGGATCGAGTTGTACAGATTTTTCCTACATACCACTTGCTGGGAAGCCTGCCATAAGTTCAAGTTCTACTACAGTTCTCAGGATTTCACATAATATGCTGTCTAGTGCATGAATTTACTCTGTGATGTAACAAGAAACTCACTTTATGTTGAGTAGGTACTACATAGTATAATAAATATAGTTTGTGTATCCTTTCACCTCATCCATTTTGAAATGAAAGTTTCACCTACTGCCATAAAATATTTTTTTCTTTCCCATGAAGAATAGTTATTTGTCAGACCGATATATTGCTTTGAAAGTTGCACAGGTAACTGGAAAGATAATGTCACTTCATGTCAAGTCAAAGTTAGCATCTATCAAACTTTAATGTATTTATGTTGATAAAATGTATCACTAAGTAAATTCTATCAGTATTATATACATGACAAATGCATGAAACAATAGATAAATCATATAAATAATGCATGATTAAACATTTATTAATATGTGATTAATTTACAAAACGCCTAGAATTTGATATAATATCTGTGACTATATTTGAGATATCAAAAGTAAAGAAAGATGTCATTTTGGTTCTCTCAAAATGAAGGTGTTCCTTAAAAGTATATTGGTCCCAGGTGCGCAGGCAAAGAGGCCAGGGCCCAGCATGTGGCGCTATTTATAGTAGTGCCGCTGAAGCCTGCCTCCTGCACGGCGTGTGCGCCGCTGCTGTGGCGCGCCCGGCAAATGCCGCAGCCGGGCGCTCAAGCCGTGTTTCCCCTGCCTGCCCTCCACGCCGCCAAAAGGCAACGGAGGTAAATCTCCGCTGCCCAATCTGGTGAGCCGGGTTTGATTCTGCGCTCCCCCACATGCAACCAGCTGGGTGACTTTGGGCTCATCAGAGCACTGATAAAGCTGTTCTGACCGAGCAGGAATATCTCAGCGTCACCTACCTCACAAGGTGTCTGTTGTGGGGAGAGGAAAGGGAAGGCAACTGTAAGCTGCTTTGAGACTCCTTTAGGGAGAGAAAAGCAGCATATAAGAACCAACTCTTCTTCTTCTTCTTCTTCTTCTTCTTCTTCTTCTTCTTCTTCTTCTTCTTCTGCACTCCTAACCACTACACCGAACTGGCACAGGATTATATCTAGTAGAAGAAGCCTACTGGCCACAGAGTGGAATGACAGCCTCTGCGGATAGATGTTCTAGAGGTGGAATGACAGCCTCCTGAATGGAATGAAAGTCCTTGGGAGCTGGAAAGATGACATCCAGAGTGGAATGACAGCCTGCCACCAGCTTCCATTTGCAAACCATGAACCAGTCAAAGTTCATCACAAACTGGAACCACCACAAAACAATTACTCCCAGTCCCAGTCCTGAAATGCAATCCAGAAGGATACCATGATCAATGGCATCAAAAGTTAAAGATAGGTCCAGAAGAATTAACAGGGTCAATTTCCCCCTATCTCCCAGCATAGGTCATCCACCACAGCGGGACAAATCAGCACCTTGGGACCTTCCAGTTATTGCTTTCAACAGGTTGTACATCCAATTGTACATCAGTCTTCAGCAGCAGAGAGATTCTTTCTTTGCAATGCACATATTAAACACTCTTTGCTAAAGAATGACAATAATTGCCAGAAAAAGGTGACGGTGTGGAGGTGATGGATAGGAGGCTATCTGAAAGGAAAAAACAGCAATTCCGCTGAGCCAAAGTGAGTGGTGCACCAGCCTCAGATCACCCTTCAGAAGAGGGGTGGAATGTGAGAAAGAAGCACAACAGGGGAGAGTTCATGTCTGCTTCAAGGAGAGTACAGTCACAGCAAAGGGGCAGACAGTTAGAAAGGTAGTTTTGCCTGATAGCAGAGCAGACTGGTTTAATTCTTCCTCTGAGAAAGAACAGAGTACCTAATTGTTAGGCTTGTCTCTGGTAATGAGCAGACCTTGTACCATTTAGTCTGACTCTTGGGAAAGGACATGCTGATGTGGGTGAAATCCTGTTTGGGTAAAAGGATTTGACCTAGTGCTTAGTCAACGACAGCCTATTTGTGTCTGAAATCGTTAAAGACAATTCAAGACACACATTATAGCCATAACTAGCTTAAATTTATATGCCTCAGATAGGTTTCTCCTTTGACTACTTGGAGACCTGTGAGGCTGATCTGTTCTTTAAAACAAACCTGTAAATAAATCTGCCTTCTGTTATTTACATGCAAATCCTGCTTCAGTTATTGCCACATTCTGTTTGGTTCTCGCAAAGCTTACCTCATGGCTGCAAACTCAAAGCCTTTATATCTGCTTCCCTAAGAACATCTTTGACTGAGGGGAAGGTTTACAGTTTAAAAACAAACCTGGTTCCCCAAATCATAAGAGGCTGTTTGGTTCTCCTCAGTCGGTAGAAAAGGCTTGTCACTGGTGGGGGCTAATATTGTGACATATAATTCCTTTCATTCCGTTTTATCACTGTAAACATTATTTCCTTCCACATTTTTACAATTTACACAAATACAAAGGAACATTAACAGATGCATAATTTCACAATCACTGAAACTGCTAAATATCTAAATCAGCTTTCCTTTTTCTGCTCCCTTTTATGTATAAGCAATATGGATGTAGGCATAGATACAAACACCATACACACACCTCAGTAAACTCACAAGTTGTTGTATGTTGAGTTCATTTCTTAGAATATCCTGAAAAAATTATCTGCACCTGTAAGGAAGGTTTTTATAAGGGTATTAAGTATCCTTATAGAGAGTAAGAACTTGGTCCATCAAGTCTAGTTGTTAGTAGCCAAACCCCTCCTCACTCTTGAGGGGAAGTTTATAGTCAGATCTTAACTTTGCCTCATTCATCTTGGCTTAGCGGTTCTTTTGTGTGTGTGTGTGTGTGGGGGCTTTTATAGGCTCTCAAACCATTTGATCATGAGATCCTTTTAAATGCAGCATTTCAGTTATGGTACATGAATTGTACTTTTGGAAAATGGCATCTTATCAATACATGGCTTGTGGCACATTCTTCTAGCAGTCAAGTACTCAAGCTTCTGCAATTTTTGATAGATGTCAACAATGAACACTATAGAATGTGTCAATATCATTCCTGTACTAACCACATGTTCTTCAGCAGATGGTCAGTACTATAATCTATAATAATGACCCTGATTGCTTGATGGAACAGAACTGATCCCTACAAATGGCCATATCAGAGAACCATAATACCAATCATGGAAGTACACTCTGATTTTGAATAACATGGAAACCTTAGAATTAGGAGTTATATTTTTTTTGGAGTATGCTCATTTCTTTATGGAATGCCTCTATGATGCATTTGTTGCTGATCTAATGATTACAAACATACTAGTGAATCAATATTATATTTAAAGCCAAAATTCCATACTCCTGGGATTTCAAGTACAAGGGCAGATCTAGCTATGATGCACATATTTCAGATGACCCAAGAAAAGTGGTCAAGAGCTTTATATCACATTTTAAGTCCCTAGCTGAACATAATTCACTATTATAAAATACTTCATACTATCATACAGAATCCTATTCAATAAAAAAGATTCAATTTTCGACTTGTAAAGCTCCCTCTTATTTCTTTATATCATCCATGTAACTCATGAGCAGAAATATCTACAATGGTGTTCTTAATTATTCTGTAACTGGAATAGCTGCAGAAGTAGATGACGTGACCTTGCCAAGTTTACAGAGTGTGCCAGTAACAGAGCTGGGATTAGAAACAGGGCTGATTAAAATTTTGCTCACTAGGATAAAACACTTAAAATGAATCATCTCAATTTCCAGAGTGTCCTCGAGTTGCTACAGGCATAATAAATTATAGGCACATAACAGCAAACAATTATTTTAAAAATTAGGACTTTAAAAACATTGCATCTGACACTGTAGCTGTGTGCTCTGCATTTGAAAATGCATGATGTACTTACAATTGTGGTAGATAATGAATTCTATTGTATGTGCTTTACTGGAATCAAACTTTAAAATTACTGTTCTGGTATAAAATAAGCCTACTGGTTTTCCTTTAATTTAGGTGAAATGTTTGGATACAGGTCATGACACTATTTATTCTAACTCCCAAACCTTTGGTCTTGCAGAACTTTCTGAACCAGAAGTTATCTGTTAAAAGAAGATGGCAGAAAAACTGCCTAAGACCGTTTATGCACTGGAGGTTTCATGCAAGGCTGCAGGCTGTAGTTTTAGTTGTGGCAGGTTGCCCCACCTCTTCCTGCACCCACACGGGGGAGCATTTGGCCCGGTGCACCTCATCTGCCCCGATTTGTGCTCCTGCATGAGAACTGGGGCAGTAAAATTCCCAGTGCATAAACAGTCAAAATGACACTAGGTCCAGCATTACCAAAAGTAGAGTCCATTCTTGGTATCAGCTGTCAGCTAAGCTCTCTGGTATACTAGGTCCAAATGGACTGCTATCCAAAGTTGCATGAGAAAACTTCAATTTGTCTTCTCAGGGGGAACCAGAATGCTAGACTCAATCATTTGGGAACTCCAGTGGTGCTTATCCCAAACCAAGAGACTTTTAATGACCATGTGAAGGATAAAGAATTCTCATCACAGGGTAGGAATACCCCCATATTGATGGTCTACCTTACTACCACACAATTCCCCAAATCCAATTAATAATGGAACATGGTATAGAATAGTTAGAAAAGAGAAGATGCAAAACAATTACATAGCAAAATGTACACCAATTACAGTTTTTAGGTATATGCAGTCATTTCATTTCCTGTCTGTAAATTTCTGTGGCTAAGCTAACTATATCCATTTCTTCCACCATCTCCACATCTCTCCAAGTACACATTTTTTCCTTTGGTATAATAAAACCAAAACCAGTTTTAGCTGTATATCGTCCTACTGTCGTTTTCAAATCAATGAAGTTTCTCAAGTAAGAAAGGAAAATTATTTCCATCAGTTACTGTTAACGCTGTTCCTGTGTTTCATATAGATTTTGTCAAAGATTTTACCCAGATACTGAAACATTTGTTAATTTTTTTATTTATACCCCACCTTTCCTCTTGACTCAATACACAAAATACAGACTGAACCTTTTTTTCTGATTTTGACAGTGTCCTGCTCATATCCTTTCTAGCCAAAATTACAGGGCTTGATTAGCTCTCCTACACATCTCAATTTCTCATTATGCAAATGTTCTGGATGCCCTCTGGAACTTCTGATAAGTACCATGGCCTAAATCCTTTTTAACAGTTGTGAGCCCAATATCCATTAAGAAGGAAAGGACTGACTAACCATAGACTGGAGTGATATATACTAAATGCCAAGAAAAACTATCTTCTCCTGCCAAAAGTTTTCCCCAAGAGGTGAATATCATTTTCCATAAGTCTATGGAAATAACTAAATTAGTTAGGTAATGAAATACCCTTCCCCAAGCTAATGTCTATGTATGATTCAACACTTCAGTGTTCTTAAGAATAGTTTGGTTCCTCTAATTACATAAAGGAAAACCCATATTTATTCACCAATAAGAAGATTAGCATGGACTAAAATACAATATTTTATTTCATTAGAGGCCATTTTAATTCACCAGAGGATAATTGCAATGTTTAAAACATCAGTTTTGTGTATCTTAACCCACTTATGATCTTGAAAAAAAACTATTTATATTACACTGTAATTTTACAGAATTTAAATTAAATATAAAGTACACTGGGCATGTTCCGCATTAAGATGTACTAATTACACAGGGACTGTCTTGTCATCAAAATAGAGCTAGTTTAATTTTTATGAACATGGGCAATTTAACAAGGAAATGTACACAACAGCTATGATTTGATTTAGCCACAGAATACATTTATAATCTTCCCAGGCATGCCTAATTCAAATAGTTGATAATGACTAATTCTATTTACTCTTTTCACATCAAAGATGATCGATCAGATTATATATCAAGGTCTGTATCAATGATCTTAAACCTATGGGTCAGAATCTTCAAGTAAGTCACTAAACCCACATTTCTGGATCACAAGAATGTTTTTGTTTGTTTGTTTGTTTGTTTTGTTTTGGAAGTAACTGCTGCTAGAAAGCATATATAGAAAACAAGAGTGCTATAGCTGGAATCATAGAATTATAGAGTTGGAAGGGACCTCCAAGGTCATCTAGTCGAACCCCCTGCACAATGCAGGAACTCACAGCTACCTGCCCACCCACAGTGACCTCAATTTCATGCCCAAGTGATCCCTCCACCAAAAATCTCCAGAATCCAGCCTGGCCTGGAGGAAATTCACCTATCATCCCACAGTGGTGATTAGCAATTCCCTGGGTATGCAAGGAAGGGCCACAAGAGACAAACATTGGAATATCCCTTCCTGCTCACCCACTCAAAATTTGCCTAAATTCATAAAATCAGTATTTCTGTCAGATGACTATCTAGTGTCTGCTTAAAAATTTCCAAGGAAGGAGAACCCACCACCTCCTAAGGAAGCCTGTTCCGCTGAGGAACTGCTCTAACCATCAGGAACTGCTGAAAATTCTTTTTGAATTGATTTCAAACTCTTGTATGTCCTCACACACAACCTGTTGGTATCAGCAGGACAATGAGGCAAGTTAGTAATGGAAAGGATTTTCTTTTTTTAGCAGATGCAGATTCAGATATTCTAGCTCCTCTTTTTCCTATCACTTGGCTCTTGCTCACCTTTGAATAATATGGCTAATCATTAACTAGCATGCGAATCAACAATAGGCCCTGTCATAATAAGTAATTTTACCCTTTTGTCCTGTCTCTTACACTAAGCCAGTGAAATACCAAAAAGGCATAGTTCTCCTATCTGTACAAGAGGTGTTCTATCCATCTTTGGGAAATCCTCTCCTCCCCAAGCCTCCACCCCAGGTTTTGGGTTCTCTCTTTATCAGTAGAAACTGCAACCACTCAAGGCCCCTCTAAATTCTGTACCCCTCCTCCTCCTTATTCCTAAAGTCACCAGAAGCAGAATATGCTAACGTATGTGGATATAGATCCTACAAAAAGCCAACACAGATAAATGGGAATTGATCAGAACATAGTTGGAAATGTTGCTGAGGGTTAGAATGAATAACATGCTGGACTTACTCTACCAACATTCCTCCTCTAAGAAATGGGCTCAAGGCAGTGGGAACCTTTCAAAGGATGCTTTCCAAAGTTGTCACAACTTCAGCTCTGTTTTCCTGATTCCTTTTTGTTCTTTGGTGTGCTGTTTTGAACCAATCATAAGTTAGGAGTCTGATTCCTCATTTCTCACTTAACCTGTCAATCAACCTCCTTCCCAGCATTGCACTACTTATTTTAAGGTCTCCAGGCTGTAGTAAAACATATCCATCCTGGCTCAGACAAATTAAGCAAGTCCTCTCACCCCATTCTCAACTTATTAATCACCATGTACTTGACTAATTCCTTTCCTAGTTGCAACTCGAGAATTTTATAGTGGGGTTCACAGAGATGTCAGTTCACACCTCTAGCTAAAAGCTGATAACTAGCAAGGAAGAGAGATTTGGAAGGTTTAAGATGCTTGAAAGTCTATAGGGGTCTGTTGGCACATAGTCAAATCTGATTGACTGTTCAGAGTTATTATATTAACACATTTGTGAGGTCAATTCCTCCTTGGCTGGGATTATTTTAAGGAATTGAAAAAGCCTCCAAACTGGAAAAAAAGCACTTACACAGCAGCAGACAGGAAACAAATGGCAATGAACAAGGTAGAACAAGGTGAATATTATTTCAACTAAAGGTATTATTAAATAACCTTCAGTTTTAAAAAATAATAGTATTGCTGCTCTGAAGGTCAAAATGGAAGAACACTTGGCATAGCCACATTTTTACAGCACAGTCCAGAGTAAGATCTTGCCAGAAGTCACTATGAGTTACGAGCTGAGGTATCCTTCTAAAATTGTGTTAATTTTGTTTTTTAGGACAGGATCCTAAATAGAAATATCAAGTGCATGCCATATGAAATATGAAACATTCTAAGTAACTTGCAGCAATGCCTCAAATTTATGTGCAGAAAGCTATTCAAATATAAAATAAGCACTAACAAACGAGCAACCTTGTCAGTTGTAACGTTAATAAATCAAATCCGCCAAGGTAAGCTGTATTTTCACTTCGAGTGGATATATCATCAGAAGTCATTGATGATGATACAGCCACAAAAAAATAAATGTGCTTTCTCTGACCTTGCCTATAATTCAGTAATAGATAGCCTTAAAATTTTTGCACTGAACATATCAAGTGCTATATTTTTTAAAGTATGCATCTGTAGAAGATTTTTTAAAATTTGTGTCATCACCATGCTATTGACTTTTCTTGTCAAGAATTCAAAAAAATGATAAGTATTATGTTTTAGAAAATGGCACAAATGCATTGACCAAAGAAGATACCCCTAGAGTTACAAAAGGAAGTTTTATAGGCTGATCCAATAAGGTAACTTCACTTCTGGCAAGATTCGATTGTTTTCTCCCTATACCTACTGAGAGTCTGAAAAGCAGACATTCTCTCCTCTAAATCCAAGCATGAAATGTGTGATTATAGAGCAGTGGTTCTCAGCCTTCCTAATGCCGTGACCCTTTAATACAGCTCCTAATGTTGTGGTGACCCCCAACCATAAAATTATGCAAGTCTTCATTCACAGAAATTAAACCGAAACTGACCAATGGCGTGAAGATCCATTGTTCATGACTGTATATAAATTGTTTTATTCCCAGGGTTTCTCAATTCAGTTCTGCTTCTTGTCCCACCATGCTGATCTTGCTCTTTTCCGCTGCTCCAGACAGACAAACACTCGATCTACCCCGCAAGACTGTTGTTTGGATGGCACCCCCCATGGTTAAGCTAACTAGCCCTGCCACGACCCCTGTGAAAGGGTCATTCTTCCCCCAAAGGGGTCCTGACCCACAGGTTGAGAACCACTGTTATAGAGTATAGTAGACATTGACAGATTCCTCAAGTTTCTTTTCATAAATAAAATGGATTATACTCACATAGGTATGGTCCAATATGTATTTGGACGTTATGCTTCATTTTTCTGGCAAATGTGTTGCCCATCTCCAACAAATGCAAGCGAATGCCAAATAATCTGTTTGAACAATTACTTTAGTATGTTATGTTAAAGGTGGACATTTTGTTTCTGCTGTGGTTCAATGGATCCCTCAACTACTCTATTGTTATCTATTGGTATCGAGTTTGATCAATATAGTCCAAAAATAAATAGTATATAGGCTTGGATCATTAGAGTTATTCTGGGACTTCCTAAATGTGCAGATCTGAGTCTCAAGATGGGATTATATTTGTTAACAGTGGTTGTAAGATTGCAGCTGTAAACATCTGGATGACTATTTGCCATGGGCCCATTATGCATGGGGCATAATGCCCATGCTGGCAGCGGCACCACTTCGGGGAAAATCCCTGATAATGCTCACCAAGGATGGATTTCTACCTGGGCTTTACAGTTTTACAACCTGGAAAAGCAAAAGTCAAACAAAGTATTGTAACATATATTACCAGAATACTTATGCTATGGTACATAGACCTTGCTCACCTTTAAGCTAGGATTTAAACTTTCCAGTACATAAGAAATCTGCAAAGTGATTTTCAAATGTAAGTGTAGCAAAAAGCTTCTACGCTAGCACTTTATAACATTTTATCACCAGCATTTATCAAATTATCAGCTTTGTATTTGTAGTACAGGGTTAATAATGTACCCCATGTATTGTTCTTTTGTAATTATTTTAAAGGATTATAATTACTGTACTCTTGACTATGACACCGGCTACTACGCAGAATAGCTAATTCTCTTTGTCTTACTTGGAAGAATTTACATATCACTCAAAAGTAGCTATTGTTTTCAATATAGCCATCCAGATAAGATTCTGGATGCTGAAACAATTCTGTTAGTCTCACAGCCCTTCTCATCTTTGTTACCTTTTTTTTTTACCATTTAGAAACTCCTAAAACATTCTTCAGACTTTGAGAAATCCCAGAAGTGGATCCCTGCTTAGGTAGAAAGGGGAAATCAGGAATGTGTATTTAGTCAGACTCACAGGCACACGTGTGTGTGTGTGTGTGTGTGTGTGTGTGTGTGTGTGTGTGTGTGAGAGAGAGAGAGAGAGAGAGAGAGAGAGACAGAGACAGAGAGAGAGAGACAGAGAGAGAGTTTCCAACTCCTCAGTAGGCAGTGGGATACTGGTTCTTCTAGGAAGGAAATATAGAGGTACTAGGATAGAATGGTAAATGGCAGAAATGCTGTCTGAAGCTGTCTGTCCATGAGGTTGGGAGTTTGATCCCAGCAGCCGGCTCAAGGTTAACTCAGCTTTCCATCCTTCCAAGGTCGGTAAAATGAGTACCCAGCTTGCTGGGGAGTAAATGGTAATGACTGGGGAAGGCACTGGCAAACCACCCCGTATTGAGTCTGCCATGAAAACGCTGGAGGGCGTCACCCCAAGGGTCAGACATGACTTGGTGCTTGCATAGGGGATACCTTTACCTTTACCTTTAGGAAAGAAGAGTGTCCATTTTCTAGAAGCCAGAGAAGTTCAAAGAAATTCAGTTAATAAAAAGATAAAAGAAAAACAAACATGTTTTAGAATAAATACATTTTAAAAACCACTTAATTTAAAAGAAATCTCATATCTGAAAGAAAAGTCCATGAACATCTAAAAAGCCTGTAACTAAGAATGAAACTGAAAAAAATCTGATTTGTGAGAAAAAGCTTATTGCTTTGCAGGGGAACACCTTCCATGCCACAAAGGACATTGGCTCAACTTTTTGGCATTAAACAGGCCACAGCTTTTATTAAATGCTGAGTTGGACAGCATAGGGAAAGGGATCCAGCTTTCTGGTGGCCCTCAGGCCACAAGGCAGCCAAATTCTTCTCCCAGCAGGCATACCCAGGTCCATCTAGAACCCTACCAGGCTCCCCAGGCCCCCAATGATGGCTGATTGTCAGGGAGGTAGTAGCATTTTGGGAACCTGTTGAGGCATGAACCTCTGCTGGGTTCTCTTGACACCCAAAAATGCAGCTCTGCCATCAAGGCCACCTCCTCCATGAGTGGCTGCCCAGCTCTGCTTACACAGAGGCCCCCTCTCTAGAGCAGGCCAGCATGCAGGCCTGGTCTGCTCACAAATGGATCCTCCCAATGCCAAATTCCCACAAGTTGTGACAAAAACAATTCAAACATAACAGTTTTAATGTCAACGAAACCCAGATTTTCTTTCATTTCTTCATACATTTTCTTAGTTCATCAAACAAAAGGGAGGGCAGCCTTGGCAATGGGGAAGAGGGAAAGAAGCATGAACCTCCCACCCCACCCTGTATATAGAGAAAGGGGGTATGGGAAGGAGGCAGCCCAGACCTCCCTCTGCCCAGCAGCTCTGAGCTGCCCAGCGCTACCCCAAGGAACCATGGGACTAAGTCACAACCCCTCCAAAGGTCCTTGAGTGGCATGGGGCTTTTCCACGGCAGCAAACTCACCCAGGGTAAGACCCATTCACCCATATCCCAACTACCCTATTCCTCTTTGTAAAATAAAATATTTATTTGTTTGTGATTAAAAATGCCTCAGTTCCTGTCTGATAAAAGGTTACAAGAAAAAGGGCTCTACAACTTCTCAAAAAGATTCTATGACTGAATAAAGCCAAAAAGATCTAGTAGTGACTGATTTTATAATAAAGAAACCATGCTTTGAAGGCTACTCAGTCTGTGAGAGAACAACATTTTTATTTTGAAGGGAAAAATTTACCTCAGAGTGGGGAAGTAAGTAGAGATAACCATCATAATGGGTCATTTTCAAAAGAAATTGTATTTTTGATGTTGATTGGGACTTTGGATCAAAGCCATTATATATAGGATGGAGGCAATAAGCCTTTTATGACAATATAATGAATCTAGCCTAATATTATCATGCTTATGAGATAAACATCATTTTCTACATTTTACAGGCTAGTATCAAGACATTGAATTATTATGTGATATTTTCAGCAAAGGGGGTGAAGTCATATAAAAATGATAATGTTATAAGAAGTTCATAGCATTTTAAAATGGAGAAATAGACCTGGGAAATGTTGATTAAAATCAGCACCTCTTAAAAGAGTCAGAATAAAGAATTGGAATCCAACACAAGGATGAAATATAGAGATGGAAAAAAAAGAATTAAAAAGTTCAGAGCACAGAGTATGCATTGCCAATATGTCAAAACTAATGTGTGAAATTCCTAATTTATAAAGCAAGGTTTTTGCAATTGCAGTTGTTTAAGTATCTAGTTAATGAGAAAATCCCTTTCCTATATTAACATACCACTTACCTGGTTTTTAATCTATAAGTGTTATGCTTTCTTATAAATTTTCTGGCTACCTGAAATGTGAAAGAATATCTAAAATGCAATATATCACACATGGAATTCATTAACATTTTTATACTACATTCAAACAATTTTAGTTGAGTAGCTAAAAGAAGTTAGGGGGGGAAATCTTCATCTCTTAGGATACCTTGTTGAAGAACAGAGGTGAGAAGAACTTTACCTCAGAAAAGCTTAAGTGATTTTCTCCCATTTCTGTAAAAAAAAATCCTCAAACAGATTGGGGGGATATCTGCTACTAATATCAGCTACAACAGGATGCAGTGCATAAAAAACAGGACAGTAATGGAAATATTATTTACTTATTAGCTTAGGTCACCAAGAACTGGCACTGCATGGATAGGTATCTTCTCTGTGGTGGCACCTGTGTCACGGAATTGGCTTTCTGAGACTATGCAGAAGGCCCTGACTTCAACAGATTTTGGAGGTAGTTGTGTCTCACTACCATTTCTCTGAATTTTCTGTTAATGTGATATTTTATTTGTATATTGAAATTATTCAAAACATTTGTATGCTGTCTTTTCGCCCAGTTTGGCATCTCCAAAAGATTTGGCAAAATTCAGGTGAGGTGGGAATTTTCCCACAATTATTCAGCTGCAACCAAGCCAACCTCCCCCACCTCCCTGAAAACTATCTTACTGTTATTTTCTGAATATTTTCTTAGCTGAATATTTTCCGGCTGTAGGCTGGAGTTTGAGCAAAGGCAGGTTACCCCACCTCTTCCTGCTCCCCCACAGGGGGCCATTTGGCCCAGTGCACCTTGTCTGTGCCCTGGATTTGTGCTCCCGCATGGGAGTTGGGGCAGTGAAATTCCCAGTGTGGAAATGGTCTGTTTGGACTTCAGCGATTTAATGGGCTGCAGAATTTGCCTTTAGCCCTTTCCTGTGATTTGCTCTGGTTTCCAGGACAACTACAGGGGGGAAACATTTCTGTAGTCCAATGGCAAAAAGCACCTTGTGGGAGCTGTAGTGCTTTGGGACCAATCATTGCAATGCTTTTGAAAATAGCATTGTATTGCAGATTTGCAAGGTTGTTGGCTTTAAATGTGAAGTCCAACTATCTTGTTTCCCTAACACATACTAACTTTCCCAGATACAGGAGCAATGGCAAATACAGGATACAGGAACGAAGGAGCAATGGCAAATAGGATTATAGATTAGGATGAACACTGTTCTTTACCTGATCACAGAAGCTGGTTCTTTTTCAAATTCTTCTGTGTACAGGCAAAGAGTATAAAAGGAGGGCCTTTGGGACAGGTCTTTCTGATTTTCTTATTTGACTTGCAGTTGTCTTTGTGGAGTTGCTTTAAAACTGTAGGTTTTCTGTTTGGTTCTCTTTATTTTGGCTTGTACGTAGGAGAGAGATCTGCTTGTTTTTAAGAAAGGCTATTTTACTTGCATGTTCTGTGTGTGTGTGTGCACGCGCGTGCGCATGTGCACATGTGCACACATCCTTCACCATCCTTCGCTGTCTTCTTTTTCTTTCTTTTTTGGGGGGTCAGGGAAGCTTGAGGCTTTGTTGCTTGCTTTCTCTGCTTTTTTCCCCTTTTCTTTTTTGGGTCTGGTTTGTGTATGTGGAGGACCTTTTGGCTTCAGTTCCTGCTTTCTCTGTCCCTCCCTTTCCCCCCTGAATTTCTTCCCTTTCACTTCTAGAAGATTGGGAAGGAGAATGTTGGAAGTTTCCTGTTCGGTGTTTAATTTAAAGTGTGTGCTTCTGGTTTAAAGGCTATTGAATATACTTCTTGTTATGGTAGTAGGTGTTAAATAAAGGCTTTTAGTAATAAGGGTTCATTAGGAACTGCTTTAAACACTTCTAATTACATTTCAGCATAGGACTTGTTTTTGTCCATACATGTCCATTCAGGACCCATAACTTCTACCACAGCAGGGGGGGGCAAAGTATGGGGCTTTACGCACCGGGATCTTTGTAGCAAATTGGTCACTGAATGAAAAATCGCCATTTAAAATAGTGGAATTCGTCGTTATGCATACCTGCCTTTGTAGTGGAATCCAGTTGCGTTTTGTAGTGTTTCCCACAGGCTTCCGGTCTCGGCAGAAATCGCTAGAAAGGAAGCGCTATTGCCGAGCTCGTCCCACCCCTGGCCGTCAAGCAGCCAATGGGCAGCCGTTAGCATGCTCCCAAACAGCCCCTTTCCCTTTAAGAAAGGTTTTTTTTAAAAAAAAACAGACCCATTGCAACGAATCTGTGTTAATTTGTTGCAACAGAGAGACCCATCCAGCTGCCTGGTGTGTTTGAGCTGTCGTTTGATCGTTGCCACGCTCCCTCCGAGTGAAAAAAAAAATCCCCCCCCCTCTCACGGGCCCGATTTTCGGCTGAATGAATGTGTAAAAAATAAAGGGAAAATACATCAGCAAACGGGCTTCTCTGTTCTTTGTGCTTAGTGACTGAAGGGGAGGGACTGAAGCCGGGGAAGCCTCTAAACTGAAAGAGGCTCGCTGGTGCGTTTATCCCCGCTCACTCGGAGAAAAAAAAATGGCGATCGCTTCGCCGGAAGATCAGAGAAGAGAGCCAGGGGGAGGGACTTTGTAGAAACCGCAACAATGTTAACGCACAGGTCTTTTTCGCTAGTGTTGCAGATTGGTTGCAGGAGTGTATCGCTTTCCGGAGGGTGAATCCACTTTTGGGGATTTCCCTGAAAGCGCTACAAGGAAGCGCTTTTTGCAGATTGGTTTCAGGTGTGTGGCAGATTGTCAACGACGTTGTGCATAACAGCAAATCAGTAGCGTTTTCAATTGGCAACCATTGTGCTATTTTGAAGGCGTGCAAAAAGCCCCTAGTTCTTCTTCCTCATTTTTCCACCAGAAGAAAAGCTAGTTGGATTCTACAAAAGAAAAAGAAGAAAATTAAAACACAATAAGATTTTCTGAAATTCTAAAACAGTTTAATTGTTTAACTGTAGTTTTATAATTCACGCGTCAACCCTACAATTCCTTAAATGTGACCAGTGGCATACCAAGGGTGGGGCAGGGTGTGACCTTCCCTGGGCACAGCTTGAGGAACGTCCTTATAGGCAGTGTCATGTTGCATCCAGCTGAACATCATTTGTTTTCTCTCTTCCTTTCCATGTACCCACCTCAGCCAGATCTTACAAAGCAGTAATTAGGGTGTTGCAGTAAGATAAAACACACTTTCCCTCTCTTAATTTCTCTCCCTTTTCCACACATTCATTTCTGTCTCCCTTCACCTCATTTTTCTGTATCTGCTCTTTATTTTTACTTCTTGCTCTCAAGATCTTCTCAACCCTATCCTGCTTGGTGACAGAATGTATTTAAGAGTAGTAAAGTACCAAACCTTGATTAATATTATCAACAAAAGGCATTGGGTTTGCTGGGCTTCCAACACCCCCCTTTGTTTGGACTGTGATTCTGTGCTTAGGATCAGCTGGCATTGGCACAATGGTACTGGGTTCTGCTGAGCCCCCTATGATTGCACTAGTACTGCTGTGCACTCTGTACATTGCACTGGTTCTTGCAGAAATGCCCCTCCCACACACACACACACACACACACACACACACACACAAACATACATACCTTCCGTTTCTATTGCAGAGACTCTCAGGTTTTACTTAAGTCCTTTGGAAACAGTAATGGATGGGGACATCTTACATCCAACCCCCCCAAAAAAACACTCTAACCCCCATTTTTTTAAACATCCAGTCTGGTGAAGTTTGTGATCACTGTTTTGTGATGCTGTGGCTAGTGTTACTTAGTACAAAGGCAGACTCCTAGTTCTCAAAAAATGCCTTGTAGATGTTTGGGATGGTTAGCTCTCAGGCTTCAAGATGGAGAACAGAAACCCACCAAAATGCCTGCTCCAAACACTAGTGGGATGCTTTTCATTCTTCATTCATTCATTCATTCATTCATTCATTCATTCATTCATTCCTGTCAAGTCACAACTGATTTATGGTTGGGTCTTCAAGTCCATAGACTTTGCCCTTGCCTGCTTCCACATCAGAACTTCTTAACTTCTGAGATCTGACAAGATTAGGCTTTCCTAAATGCCTGAGGATGTTTTGTTATTTAGGTGAATGGAATGTCTCTCTACATTCCCGCAGTTTTCCCCAGAGAGGCCAGCCAATTTGGTGTTATAGGTGCTGTGTTCCTGGCCTCACCCTCAGGCCTGGCGGAATAGCTCTGTTACAGGCCCTGTAGAACTGACTGAGACCCTGCAGGGCCCTGATCTCAATCGACAGAGCATTACACCCGGCCCTGGCGCTAGCCCTGGCGCTAGCTGAGGTCAGTCTCACCTCTTTAGGCCCAGGGACCCTGAGCAGATTTAAGTCTGCTTTGAGAGAAAGACAGTCCCATAGGCAGTTCCATAGATACAATGGTCCCAAACCACTTAGGGCTTTAAAGGTCAATAGCAAACCTTGAATCTAACCCAGTCTCCAGTCTGGAGTCAATGTACCAAATGTGTTAATTGTATAAGGATATTCGGTTTTTAAGATTTTTATGCTTTTTATATAAACTGCCACGAGCCAGCTGAGCCCAGAGTGGCAGTCTATAATTTAAATAAACAAATAAACAAACAAATGCAGTTGGGCAAGCACCGGTGCCATGTGTGCTGTTTACTGGGCCCCTGTAAGAACCCACACTGCTGCATTTTGGACCAGTTGGAGTCTCTGGATTAGTCTCAAGGGAAGCCCTGTGTAGAGCAAGTTGCAGACGTCTATCCTGGAGGTGACTACTGCATGGATCACCGTGGCTAGGTCAAGTTTCAAGGGGTAGGGTACTACTTGTTGTGTCTGGTGTAGATGGAAAAATATTAGGCAGGCAACATTCACAATCTGGACCTCTATCCAGATTGAGGAATCCAGAATCACACCCAGAGAGGAATCCAGAATCACACCCAGACTCTTGGCAGAAGCCACAGCTGTCAGTTGGACCTCATCAAGAGGAAAAAATCAGGAAAAAATCAGGGCTGGCCCCATAGTAAGCACAAGATGATGAGAAGCTATGAGCAGGTGTACTGAAGCACAGAGCAGCTGATTAGCTTGCATTTAAAGAGAAGTTGGGTGGCAACTGCTGGAAAGGAATTTAAACTGCACATTCTTAGCAACACAAAAACACTTGGGTTGGGTGAAAAGTTAAATTCTAGGCACATTTTTTTTGAAGGGTCATGGACTGGTGTGTGTGTGTAACAAAATCCCTAATGCTGCCAAACTGCACCTGTCCTTAGTTCATGCTAAAGGTTCCAGATCCATTCCTTGGACCCAGCTACCACAGCTCATGCTGTCCATCCAAGAACACCTATTTGATTGTTTGCAGCCCATGCTGCTGAACAAGTCCAGAAAGTCCCCTGCATGGGGAGCTTTATAGATTTTCCAAGGTGCTTTTTCCTTGCATGAGACTGTGGTGTTGCTTCCTACCAGAAGTTGGCAATGGCCAACACTGTGATGAGATTTTACCCGGGATGGCACTGTCAGGAAGGAATAACATCTGTTCAAAGAAAAACAACATATTCATTAAGAGCATGGCTGCTTAATTCATCTCAAAATACAGAATGAATACTTTGAATCAGAAGCTCATATCATGAATTAAAAAATGCAGGAGGTTAGAAAGGTTAACAAAACATTTTAAAAATCATAAAAAATCCATTTGAGGACTTGCTTATCACTCTCAACATGCCAAGGGTTCCATTGGACACCAGCCATACCCTATGCCCTTTGAAGCCAGCAAAACATTCTGCATAGGACACTGGCATAGACTTCCTAAGATCATGACCAAAAGACTCCCCACACTTTAAAAACCATCCAGCCTAATTAAGAGGTCTAGAGGATTCGAAAGCTTGCACAAGGCGTGTTATATTGATTGATCTTCATAAGAATTATTACATGGATTGTTTTTATGGATTTTGCTATGGATCACCATGGTTGCCTATTTTTCTGTAAGAGAATGGTTTTGTAGTGCATGGTTAGGATATGTAGGTCTATATCCAAAATTTATGCCTCAGGTAGATGGCCTTCCATTTCCAGCTATCTTTAAAATCAAGTAAACATTCAAATAGAAAACAAAAAGAGAGAAGAGGCACACCTGAATTTTCTTCACTATGACTCATTATGCATGGCAGCAGGCATACTGGGCTGGTCCTGGGCATTGCACCGGGGCAGCATGCGCCAGCGCTTTCCGTGTATGCATGGGGGAGGGAATCCCCAGGAGTATGTGGGTTTCCCTGGCATAGTGTGCGTGTGGGAAAAACACCAGGGCTGGAAAGCCCAGTACACTGCCTGGAGGCAGCTGCAGTGGGGGGCATAAGGCCCCCACTACATGATGGTGGGGAACGGCATGCCGCTCTGCCACCAAGGTGGGGGTGGGGGACTCCCCAGCCAGCTCCACAGCTCCACAGAGCTGACAGGGGCGTGCTGTGTCCCTGCAGGCCTGGCTCTGCCAATTATGCATGGCGCCAGCCGGACCTAGCCCCCACTGGCACTTGTGGCATCCCAGGGAACATGGAAGATTCTGCATTACCTTATCGTGGGCCTTCCAGGGCACTGTGCCAGGCTAGGGCTGGGATAGCGGTAGCATCATGCACAATCGGGGCTGCCCTGCTGCCACCACCTCGAATTACCTGCCCCATGCATAATTGGTCTATTAGATGTAAGCCTTGCCATACTTCACATACTGGAGTCTTCCTTTTCTGTATCTCTGTCTGGACAGGTCCAAAGGCATTGTTGCTAGAGCTCTTCTGCTCTTCTGCTCCTTGGAAAGCATAAGTATGATAAATAAATAAATATATATATAAGTATATATATATATATAAGTATATATATATATATATATATATATATATATATATATATATATATATATATATATATATATATATATATATATATGTATGTATGTATATATATGTATATAAGTATATATATAAGTATGATAAATAAATAAATAAATAAATAAATAAATAAATAAATAAATAAATAAATAAATAAACAAACTTCTGGATCAAGTTTGAGAAGTCTGATGGTGTACCTTCTTCTCTGTATACTACTCCACCAAATGAGGTTTCAAACTGTGATGCTAAAATGTTACCTCAAGAAAAAACAAGATTGTCATCAATAGTTAATAGACTATTCTTCTTTAGCTGCTGATTGGTGGAGCAGGTTATCTTCTTACCAATGAGCCTAAGTATTTAAATTGTTTGACTTGCTCTATTTGGGCTCCATTGAGGTATATATTTGTAGGTGATCCATCTGTAGTTATGACTTTGGTTTTGTCCACATTTATTTTTAAGCATGGTTGTAAGATTAAGATGTAAGATGTCATAGAGGATGTTAGTAGCCTCTGCATCTGTATCGGCAAATAGGGCACTATCATCTGCAAACATTAGATCTGTCACAATGTTGTTTTGACCATATTGAACTCCACACCGATTCTTGAATAGTTTTCTCATAATAATATTAACTTCAATGTTAAAAATTAGGGAAGAGGCCAAATCTCCTTAGCGCATTCCAGTCTGGATGGTGAACTCCTCTGATAGCTCATTTCGAATTTTTACTTGGCTTTTTGAACCATCGTATGCTGTTTGGAGGAGTATAATTATTTTCTCGGGCACATTTTTATTTCTAATGCCTTCCATAGAAGCTGGTGGACACAGTCAAAAGCAGATTTGAAGTCAATAAAGACAATGACAGTTCTGTTTCTGCACTTAATTCTTTCCTCTACTAGTTGCCAGATGGTGAACATTTGATCAATACAGCCCCAACGTAGCCTAAATCTTTGCTTTTCTCTACTAGTCTGTTTATGATATTCCCATAGCCTTGATTGTATGATCTTCATTAACATTTTGCTAATAACTGACAAGAGGCTGATGCCATGGTAATTCTTATATTCTCGGTTGTCACCTTTCTTCAGAATTGGCACTATGATGACTTTCTTTCATGCTGATGGAATGCATTCTGAGCACCATATGAGTGTTAAGAGGGTGTAGAGCTGTGGTAGCAGAATGTCTCCCCCAGCTTTAATCACTTCAGCAGTAACTTGGTCTGCTTCAGGTGCCTTTCCATTCTTCAGTGATTTTATTGTGCTTTCTAATTAAATGAGGTTTGTCTCACTGCTGATAAATATATTCTCTGGCAAGTCAATAAGTGGTGATTTTGGTGGTAGTCCCTGAGGTGCATCATGGTTGTAGAGCTGGTTAAAGAATTCTTTCCATTGCTGCAGGTGTTTGGTAGTAGATCTCATAAAAGTCCCATGTTCTTTCTTAATATTATAATTTGTTGACTTACTTTTACCACTTAGTCATTTGAGGGTTTGATATAGGGTTCTGTATTATGCCTGGATGCAGCTTCTTCCAGGTCTGCTGCAGTAGTTCAATAGTTCCAGTAGGTTTCTAGCTTCTCTGTCATCTTCTGTCTAACCTCTTTGTTCAGGCTTTGGTACTGCTGAAAGTCAAAATGTTTTGCTTGTTTATGTTTTCTATGAAGTCTATACATTCATCTGAAATCCATGGTTGTGTTCAGTGTTTGATGGGTGGACATGAAGAGGTGGCACATTCTAGGATGGTTTCTGAAAGCTCCTTTTCATCTATAGCTACATCATCTGATGGTTCAAGATGTACAAAGAATTCCACCAAGGACGGTCCCAAGTCCAGCTGCAAAAGGAGGAGGGTGGTCACTCTACCGAGGTGACCAGAACTTGGAAACCAGGGAGACCAGGCAAGAAACTGCATGGAAATTCTAATAGATCCTTCTTAGTCATATGAAAGTCCCTTAACCTGAAAATCTCCAAAGCTAAGAATTATTTCCATTTAAGCATGTAATTTACTTTTTTTTAAAAGAAGGCTTTTAGTTTTAAATAAATTTTAACTGTTTGTTGGCCTATGTTATCTTATTCTGCTGAATTGTTTTGGCAATAAGGGCAATCATTGTTCTATTACTGTTAGCTTTTATACTATCTGCACAGGAGGTGTTAAGAAGTTCTGTAAACTTTAAAAAAATCAGCTGTGTAATAAAAGTTTCAATGGATAAGATAGGAGCCTAAAATTCTGTTTAAATGGGAAACAAAGTTTGGAGAAAATTCAGTTCTTTCATCTTGAACAGTAGGATCAGAAATATACTAGAAGGTCTGAATATATCCCAAACCGATAACAAATTAAAGAATGACACAGCAGTCTCTAGAGAAGGCTGAACAGGCTCCATGATGTGAGCAGTGAATGAATAAGGAAAGGAAAAGATCATTGGGATACCAAAAGGAGAAAAGGTGGAGCAACTGCAAGAGGATTTTTGATAACCTGGAGCAAAGGAGAATTGGATTTAGAAATAGAAAAGAAACCAATCAAACTGATTAAAGAAGTTTGATAGCAGTTAAAAATTAACTGTGAGGGAGAAGGTTACAGGATGAATACAAGAGGAGATATGAATTCTTGAGAGATAAAAGGTATACTTAAGACACGAATATGATCCTTTAGCATCAAATAGCTTAGAGGTTTTGATACCATCGAGAACAGCCGACCAGTATTCCATAGAGGCCAGCAGACAAAGAGTGCTGGGAAGAAAAATTGCAGAGGTGTGTAGATGTTGTGGATCAACTTTAAAGAGAGAAGCTTCTATCCTATATAATTAGACTTTCACATCAGTGGAATTTAAAAGCCTACATGCATGCAAGATTACAGCCAAAAATAATACCCACAAACACATTATGCCATGGCTTAGCTACAGCTCTTCTGTTTGACACAGAAAGTTATTAGCCTGTTAGGGATGTCAGGTTTAGACCCCAGTTTCAGGCAAACCTAATACCCTTAATCCAAATTTCAAATCCAAGGCAATGTTCTTGAATGAAAACCAAAAAAGGAGTTAAAGAGAAAAATTAATTGGGACAAGGCTTGAACAAGGCTATCATAACAAAACTGTATATATATGGTTTAGAGCCCTTAAAGTTTTTTACATATATTTGGAATTCTTTTCTTTTGGGTGAGACTGTACCTTTAATTGGTATAGGTGTGGCATGGAGTAAGTTTCTCAGCTAGAGTATAATTACTATAGGGGAACAGTCTTTCGACTAAACTTCCCGTACCTGTGAGCCAAAGGCCATATATATATTATTTAAATTCTGCCAAGAAGTATTGATCCTATTGAAGGACTTCACTAGCAAACATAAAGTTGAAAAACAACCACTGATGAAAACTTAAAAGAAAAGAAAAAACACTTTTAGTTACATTTATTGTGAAATTGTTTATTATAGCCTAGGGTAGGTTCTGTTATTATACTCATTTCGAAATGTCCTTTTTTCATGGTATATATGAGACTGAGTAGGCATAAAGATAGGATTTGAATCATAGTCTAAAAAGAAATAAATACACTTTATTACCCTAGATTAAGCTAGAGGGTATATGCAGAAAACAGCTGTCATCCTAGTGAGGTCTAAGGAAAAGAAGGCAAAATCTAGTTAAGTTACAATACAAGAGAGTTATTTTAATTGGTGCAAACACATCCCCAAACTTCCTCCTGCCCCCTTTGCTGAGGAGCTGGGATCCCAGTATAGATCCCAGCATTTTAGCCTTTCTGTCTGCTTTGATGGAAACCTCCCTCTAATCCAGAGTTGGGAATCTTGTCCCTCATGAGAGATAACCCAAACTCTTCCAGTAGAGTTATCTGGCACATATCCCACATATCCATACCCCAGATCAGGTTTTAATGACCATCATTCGTCCTCTCCCTTTGGCAGGTAAGTAAAATGGTTAGGTTTTGAAATATATGGAAGGCACAGAGTTGAAGACCCACTCTGCCATGGATCTTGCTGAATGACCTCAGATCAGCCCATTTCTCCTAGCCTAGCCTACTTTATAAAGTAGTTGTTGTGAGGATAAAATGGAAGATATCCTACATTTCCCATCTCTGATGTAAAAGTATGACAACTTTCATTACATAGAACAATCCACTATATAGGATAGAGACCTTAATCAGAATTCTCAATTATAAAGCTTCCAAAAAAAATTGACAGCCCATACTTTAGAACATTCTGGAAAGGTAGGGAGATATTGAAGTATTTCTTTTGCACCTCTATTCTAATCCAAGTTATTTTATTTAAAGAAATAAACATAAGGGCCAGTACATGACTTGCTAAAATCTAAAGTTCATATGGAAATGAATATCACTTCAACAGAATAAAATTAAATAGACATACCTCTAAGGGTATAAAAACCTGAAGCCCTCTAGATATAAGTAAGTCAGCATCTGTTCCTATATTTCACTGGAATGCTGAATATGAAGTTGCTTTGCACCCCTACCAAAATAGCTCACATATGTATATACTCTCATTGAAGGGACATCCTCCTTTTAATGTGTCGTGCATGTGTTCAGGCAAATATTAGCTTGAACTGTCCAGTGTGATGTATCCTGATGTCCAAGATTTGATCTAATGCCTTATAAGGGTATTTAGATTCTTAGAAATAAGCAGGCATCAGTTAAAAGGATATATTAGGGGAAAATAATCACAAAAAGGTCACAGAGGTGAAAGTAGGGTAGAAGAGCAGGACACAATCTTTACAGATTCCTGTGCTTGGATGATGGGGCCAATCCAAAATCCAACATTCCCCCCTGCAATACACCTTCACCCAGGGCTTTGGAGCCAGTTGCTAGAAGCCAGTATTGAAATGGTAACCAATGACTGCAACAAAGAGCTAGATTTCTCAGGGTTAACTTTATACCCCCAAAGTACCTGATTGGCCCTCCCTGGGGGTGTGCTGCCAAAGGGAGAGAGCATTCTGCCAACAAGGGCCAGTCAGTTCAAATTGCATGCAGACAACTCACCCCCTACCTGATTGGCCTTCCTGAGGGATGTGCTGCCAGTATGGAGAGAGCATTCTTCCAGTGAGGGCCATTCATGGGGCTTATCTGTCCTCTTCTTCCTCTTTCTGCTGCTTGCCAGGTAGGTGCTGGTCTCTATGAAAGGCCCTGCTACTGGTAAATTGCCAGTAGGCTGGTGCTGGAGGGATACATCAGCCTTCCCCATCCAGTCTGGCCCTTGGGAGATGTGGGGAAATGGGAAGGAGGCAGGCCCCCACAGCCTTGCCTGTCCTTTGGGAGTTGAGGGGAGGGTGGCAAACTCCCCCCCCCCAACCTTCCCTGCTCAGCCTGCTCTTTGGGTAATTTGAATAATATAATATAAATCCACTTCAGATTGCTATATTACCAATTTGTGATCCTAAAGAAACTTAAATCTTGACCCTACTGACTTCATAAAGGTATCAATCTGCTCAGAGTGGCACAACTAGTTGCCAAACATCAAACAGGTCTCAAAGTTCAAATACAAATACATTTGTCATCCTACTAACTTTAGACAGATTAATAATAATAATAGTAACATTTTCTTTATATCCTGCCCATCCAACAGCCAGGGCAGGTAACAACACAAAAACAAATCCAAATGTTAAAGTTTTAAAATATTATAATTTATCTCCCGACTAAAATCCCAATGGGGGAGGTTGTGGCTGGAGATGATCTTGAACATGGCTCAGAAATGTGCGTTCAGGTCATATAATAACTGGAACTAAAAATAGTCTCTTATGACCTCCAGATACAAGAACAACCTATTAGCACGCAAGCATCTTCTTAGTATGCTAATTTATCGCTAGGATTGCTCTCATTGACTCATGATACATATATGATACACAGACATATAATACAACATCCAACATATGGGACCAGGAGGTTAAGGCATGTTCATGGAAATTGCTGGAAAAAATTCCCAGGACCAGGGAGCTATTTGTGGAAGAAATTTGTATTTATTTGACGTAGGTTGCTTTACAACTAGACGGAATTTGGGTGGAACTGTTAGCAAACTAGTGCTTAAATTCTGCAATGTAAATGCAAATCTAGGGAAATTAATTTTAATTATATATAAGCATTTGTTGATAAGTCACATATATAAGAAGTAATGCGGTGCTAATGAGGAAAAGGCAAGAGTATAATCTAATTCCTAGCTGCCTGGTAATCTTGCTTTTCAACCCTACTGGAATATTGAACCTGTTTTGCTGAGCAATGCTGCCACCTTCTGGAAGGCAGAAATTTTAACCAGGTTTTCTCAGCATGAAAAAATCCAATCACATCAATGAGCATAATCAAAATGTGCACTTTGCCATTCTCAAACTCAGGCTTACAAATTTTCCACTCTCATAGAAGTTTGTTCATCTTATTAAAATTTCACCCAACTCAAAATCTTATTTTATACTTTTAAAGGTTAAAGTCTTACTAAGTTTTTTTTCTAAATAAATGCTTATGTTTTTTGTATGGCACTCACATAGAAGTTTAGCATCTTTCATATACATAAAAATGTTTTTATAACTAGTACTCTCTTCCTCAGTTGTCAGTGTTGCTTAGATTTCTCTGTGTTTGAGGAAATGTGTGGGAGGGTGTACTGTGCACCATCTGCGTGAGAGGGCTTTACTAAAGAAAACTAAAACGGCAAAAATGTTGCTTTTCATTCTGAAATTATGCGCATTAAGAGAATTAATGCTAGTCTAAACCTATGAGTCTATGATTGTGTTTCTCCTGGGTTTAACCATTTTAATTGCTACTCCTTCTAAGTTTATGACTCCGGGGCAGAGGGGCATAACCACATCTCCATTTTTTTCAGAATATTTTTCTCAGACGTTTCATCCCAGAATCCGGAAACAACACTTTAAGTTGCCTCACATGTAAAATGTTGTTAAGGAATAGTGTGAGAACTTTTAAAAGAGGGAAATGCAAGAAGTGTAGAGTACATGATTCCAAAGCATATGAAAAATATCCTGCTGGGGGAATTGGTGTGTATTTAGTATAGTTAGTTTATGAACTTCCTGATGCTTTTCAGTGTCTCTATTCGCTCGGCTGGAGACTTCCTTTTCCTTTGAGCACACTTCCTCCCTGCTTGCCTCCAGAACAAACAGAATGAATGAAAGGACAGAAGAGACAGTTAGGAATCACTCTCGCCACTTTCTAAACAAAGTCTGTTTCTCTTAATAATAAAAACTATTCTATTCTTTTAAGCAGCCCGGTGCTGTACTCCTGTTTTGCATATTCAAACTCTGCTAACAAATGGATGGGGAAAGCGTGGCTGGTAGTTCTGCACAGGAATAAAGGGGATTTTTAACAAGTCCAGTGAGTTAAATTGTACAACAGTTTTTATCCCATCTTCCCATCCAGTTTGCAAATGAGCATTTTATAGCCAATGTCTAGAATGCAAGGCAAATGCCATTTAAAACTACAAGAGCTGAATGTCAAACAATTATCAAAGATCATTTGTCTGGTATGATGACAAAAATAAATTTGTCATCATACCAGCTTTATTTATTTTATTTATTTAGTACTTTGGCTTATATCCCGCCACTCTCCGTAGACCATTAATGCAGTGGGAACTTCATTGCCCCAGCTTCCATGCAAGAACACAAATTAAGGGCAGATGAGGTTCACTGGGCCAAATGTTCCCCCAGGTGGGTGCAGGAAGAGGTGGGGAAACCTGCCATGACTAAAACTCCAACCTGCAGCCCAGCATGAAACCTCCAGTGCGTAAACGGTCATGATGGTTACACAAAAATAGAATTAAAAACACAGTAAAATAAATAATAAATCCCCCAGTACCATAAAAACTCATAAAATGATGGCATAATCTCCAGTCCTCCCCAATCTACAGTCAACCATCACAGGTATAGGCTTGCAGAGTTGTATAGCATTGGCCAGAGAAGGGGCCCCAGTTGTCCCTGAAACCCGGCTTCAATTTTGATGGCCTAATAGATTAGCATATGCAGAATAAACTGTATTATCACACAGGTTATCAAGATTCATGAAAGTAGCTGAGGTAGATGGTCATGACCAAAAAACAAGGTATTATTCCAGTCATTTTAAAACTAACTTGGTGACATTGCAGCAGATGACAAACAAAAGGTGACAATATTGGGACAATGTGCTTCTTTGCCCAGAGATATATTGCTCCCATTTTAGTATAATCTCATCTAAAAATAAGTAAAAGAGACAGATACTGTTTGTAAAGTAATGGTCTTTCCTTGGAATGGCAGGATACAAATCAGAGAGACTAAAGGACAGAAAGGTAATTGAAATGCACTGAGAATTTGAGAATAGGCAGGGCAGAAAAGACTATGTTCTCAGATTTCAGAAGGCCGATCTTCCACTTACTCAGTCACAGAATTAGTAGATGCCATATGGTCAGCAATAAATCCTTGCACTTTATATTAAAATGTGCAATATATCCACAACAAAAACCCTTCAAAATGAATTGCTTTATATTGGGAAGTGTTTTAATTTATATCTTTATGTTGCATGCATTCTGAAAAGTCCAGAGGAATTCCATATTTCAGCATTATGATTTCTGCTCTGGTAGACACCTCTATGCATATGAACCCAGGGCAAAACTCCTTGGATATAACCCAATAGGGCCAGTATGGAGAAGACATATTGACCATCCAAGAAAGTCAAAGTATCCTAGCTCAACCAGTAAAATCAGAGTCCAGTAGCACCTTTAAGACCAACACAGATTTATTCAAGATGTGAGTCTGACGAAGAGGGCTTGCACTTGAAAGCTCACGCCTTGAATAAATCTTTATTGGTCTTAAAGGTGCCACTGGACTCTGATTTTATTGTGCTACTTCAAACCAACACAGCTACTCATTTGAATCTAGCTCAACCAGTGTACAACTGAGACCATGCCAGGCCAGTGCAGACAATCCTGGCCCTCAGTCTCGGCTCTATACCCCAACTAGTGAAGATTGTTTACAAAAAAAACCCACAAAAAGCTTCTTGTTCTCAGATTGGCCACCTGTAAATTGACTTTCATGAGGTAAGACAGCAATGGCAACATAGGCACTCCACTCTGGACTGCTGCACCAGTCTCCAATGTATTCACAGATTTCTGAAAAGAATGTTCTCTACTTCCACATTCTCAATGTGGCATCAACTATCAGAGGTAGAAAAATAAGCCAGAGTCAAAGATTTGCTGGATCTCTCCCCTGCCAAATTATTTATTTTATTATTTATTTATTATATTTATATGCCGCCACTCCCAGACCTGCCATATCATACATAGTTAACAAGAAGCCAATGGAAGACTTCTGAAAAAAATGGAGCTTCTATAAAGAGTCAAGAAGATCATGTGGACTGGGGGGAGGTGAGGGACATGGATTTAATCTACTAAATGTAATCAACTGTCTTTCTTACTATATATATCTTGGAGCCCAGGAAAATAAAATCTGTCACTATCTAGACAGCAAATCTAGACAGCATCCTAAAAACCATCTTCTCCCACGTTCCTGCCCAGGAACTAAGATGACAGGGAAAGGCCCTCTTGATCTTTCCATCAACCAGGTAAGTTCATCTGGTGGGTACATGAGAGGACATTTTCAGTGGCAGCCCCATGGTTATAGGAAACCCCAAGGTAGTGTGTCTTTCTCTCTTAATCTCAATCTCTAGGAGGCAGCTGGAGACAGTTTTATTCAACATGGCATTTGATTGGTTCGTCTGCCTACCAGCAGTTTTAAATTGTTGGTATTAACTAATGGTTTAATATATTTTGTAGTATTTTATTAATATTTACCCTGCAGTTCCCACAAGGTAGAAATAAATAAATAAAAGTGAGGAAATGAAAGTGGCAACTATCTCGTACTGTCTCTGATGAACCACAGTGACACAGTGATGAACTTTCAAAGATTGCCTCCATAATTTTGTGGAATGACTTTATATACAAAGACACTACTCAGCCCTGAGCACTTTGTTGTTTTTTTAAACCCTCCTTCTTCCACTCATTACAGTACACTTTCAAAAGCATCGCCCATTAGCCCTGCTGACTCTGAGTCAAGGCTTCAATATTCAGTCACTAAGAAGAAATTTTATTACCATCTTGCTGAATTATCATTTGAAAGAGAAGTCACACATGTTAGATTCTATACAAAAAATTGTCCCTTTCCCTCAAACTTCAATTTTACTTTTTCTATAGTAAGAATTTCTCCTGCTAGTATCTACCCCCTCCCCCCTTATCTTCCTTGCACAGCAAGAATTCTCTCACTCCAGTACTCAGCTTGGACTTCAAATACTAATCTGATCTCCTGGGAGTCCTTCTAGATGATTGACAGGGGAGTTCGTAATAGGGGCTTTCTGCTATTCTGGCAAAGAAAAAGGAAGTCACTTGAGTAATGTGAAAATATGAGGCACAGGTATTTGAGGAGGTCTAAAAAGAGAGTTGTTTGATAATCTCTGAAGGAAGGAAAGTTTTGGAATTTTTAAGGAGCATGATGAAATGGCTGAAAATCAAAGGCAGAGCTGGGTTCCCTTTTCTACTCACTGCTAAGAGAATAGCGGAGGGATAGTAGTATACTGTTAACAAACCATGAATTCTAGGTGACTATCTCAATTAATTGTGAATGCTGTTAATAAGGAGGGTGAAAAGATCTTCCTGGTGTTCTATGAAAAATTATGTCCCCAGGTCCTCCTTTCAATTACATACATTTGCACAAAGTTTGTGGTTCTTGCCATTTCCAGCAACTATGAAAGGGGAGTGAGACATTCTTATGGAGTTTCATAAAAGTACCATTAACAGAGAAAAATAGGAATGTGCATTCAGAAACAAAGCCTTCAGATAACAACCTAGACCAGTTCTTGCCCTAGCAGCAGCAGCAGTAATAGATTACTAATGTATGTTAAGTCTTCTAACTGCCCAAGAAATAATAAGATCATATATTGTGCTTCTAATGGCAGAAAGTGAAGAGGAACTGAATAGCCTTTTGATGCGGGTGAAGGAGGAGAATGCAAAAGTTGGCTTGAAACTCAACATCAAGAAAACTAAGATCATGGCATCCAGCCCTCTCAATTCCTGGAAAATAGATGGGGAAGAAATGGAGATAGTGACAGATTTTATTTTCCTGGGCTCCAAGATCACTGCAGATGGGGACTGCAGCAAAGAAAGATGCTTGCTCCTGGGGAGGAAAGCTATGGCAAATCTAGACTGCATCCTAAAAAGCAGAGACATCACCTTGCCAACAAAAGTGCATTTTGTCAAGGCTATGGTATTCCCAGTTGCAATGTATGGCTGTGAAAGTTGGATCATAAGGAAGGCTGAGCGTCAAAGAATTGAGGCTTTTGAACTCTGGTGCTGGAGAAGACTCTTGCGAGTCCCTTGGACTGCAAGGTGAACAAACCCATCAGTCCTAGAGGAGATCAGCCTGGACTGCACCTTAGAAGGCCAGATCGTGAAGATGAAACTCAAATACTTTGGCCACCTCATGAGAAGGAAGAACTCCCTGGAGAAGAGCCTAATGCTGGGAGTGATCGGGGGCAAAAGAAGAAGGGGACGACAGAGAATGAGGTGGCTGGATGGAGTCACTGAAGCAGTAGGTGCAAACATAAATGGACTCCAGGGAATGGTAGAGGACAGGAAGGCCTGGAGGATCATTGTCCATGGGGTCGCAATGGGTCAGACACGACTTCGCACCTAAGAACAACAACAACAACAACAACAACAACAATCGTGCTTCAGTGTTCACATAGTAACCAAGGGTCCCCAACCTTGTTCATCCTGCAGGTCCTTTCACATTTTGAGAAAAATTATTGAACAACACCTCAAAATGGCTGCCAGATAGCATTGCCACCCCCAGCAGCTCGCAACCAGTGGACTTCTCCTGGAGGGGTGCCTTTAGTGTGTCACCTCCTGATTTTCCCTGGAAGTAAAATTACACTGCATGAGAAATCAACAGAAAATCTGTGGGATGAGACTGAGAGATCATGAGCTGCCTAAAACTACCAGATGAGTCCATGGATGAAGCAAAATTTGAATCCAGGACTTCCTGGTACACAGTTTTGTAGGTATACATCTGATCTCTTACAATCTAGGAGAAATTAGTCTTTAAATCAGCTTATTATTTATTAAACCTGGCCCGAACATCTAACATCATGTTAAGTGATTAACAAAGTGGCACAGACACCTTGAAAACATTACAAAATGCCATCTGTGCTGCACAGTGTGCCCAGCCAGTTAACTTCAGTGAATCAGTTAACAATGAAAATTACAGTGACATTTCAAATTTCATTTTGCACTCCAGTCATGAATCACCTTCCTGAATGAGTGGGATTACACTAGATATGCCAAGAGGCTGGAGCCAAAACTAACAAGATCTTTGAAGGTCTCAAACAAAGCACTTCCAGCAGAGTCTAGTGTCTCCCAGACTTGTTGCCTGGCATGGATACCGATGCCATCAGTGCTCATTAACAGATTGCGAAATTTGCAATTTCCTAGGAAAATTTCTGGTAATTACAAAAGATCCTGGTTTGTGTGTGTGTGTGTGATCAGGCTGCTCACTTCTTATACCAACTGTTTCACCCACCTGTTCACCAGCATATAAATTATTTCTGTCAAATACAAATTCATAGCACTTCTACAGCAAAATGGTTGTAATGTCTAGCTCATAAGAAAGAGAATACCCAGAAGCTGAAATACCAGCATTCCATCAAGAGAAATATGTTTGTTTCCTTTATTGGTATTCCATAGCATTACAGCTACAAGTGAGAAAAGGTCAAAGTGATCAAGAGGAATACAATTAAAACTCTGAAATAAATATGATGAGAAGACTTGATTCTGTCAAGACTATAGGGTTTAAGGGTAAACTACATGTTAGCTGCAAAACCTGGCTGTTTTAAAATGAATAGCAGCCATGAGAGACTGGGGAGGAGCTGCTATTTAGCCTCCTTATTCAAGACACCTCCACATTCAGAGATAGCAAACGTATAAATTCTGGCAGACTATGTCTGAGGAAGGCCTTGGCCTTTATGCACTTTTCATTTGCTTTCCAGGATAGTTGGTTGGCCCCTGGACTAGATTAGCTAATGGACTGATCCAGCAGGGTTATTCTTATGTTCTAACACCTTCCCTGTCATACTTCTACTTAAAATCTCCAACATGCAGTTCTTTGCTCCTGCCATCACCACCGCCTTGCACACGTTTGTGTGTCCAAATGGCTCTCTAATGAATTTCAGTGCTGCATAAGTTGCTTGCTATGATTTTAGGAAAAGACATGAAGAACTAAAGGAGTTCTGTCCAAGGAATTCTGCTGAGACTAGAGAGGACTGTGTGTTATAAAAATCCAACTACATACTCTGGCTTTTTAAAAGGAGAGGGATTATATGGTGGATTATTAATGCCCATGCCTCACTGTCTGCAGTTTACAGTGGAGGCATTGGTTACCAAACTGGTCTCGTGCCAACCGACCATCTTCATAGCTACAGGTATAACTTGAGTCTATGCAGAAATACGTCCCAATGTGCTTAATAGGGCTTGCTAGCTGCAACCTACTTGTGGGGAGGGTGCTGCTAAGTCCATGGACTGCATCAAGTGCATAAGCACACATTTGAGGGCTAAACTGCACAAGTATCACAGATCCAACTCACTTTCCCTGCAGACTCACAGCAGCTGCATGCATGTGCATTTCCAAAATGGAAGAAATAAATCCCCTCAAGACTGTTTCATCTTCCAAAAACTGTGTGGGGGAAATAGGAGATTTGGAGATGGAACCTGGGTTGTCAGGACCTCAGTGGGGCACAATGCCATAGAGTCTACCCTCCAAAGGATTCATTTTTCTCCAGGGGGACCCACCTCTGTCGTCTGGAACTAATCTCTTTAGTCTGGAGATGAGCTATAATTCCAGAGGGTCCCCATGTTCTACCGTGAGGCTGGCATCCCTAGGGAGAAAGATTTCCCATGCCATGATGAATCTGTTGAGGGCCCCGGGCCCCCGGAAAGCATGCCAGGCCTTGACCAGGGCCAGGGCCTTTTCGGTCCTGGCCCCTGCCTGGTGGAATGAGATCCCAGACAGCTGAGGGCACTGTCAGAACTCTCTGGGTTCCTCAAGGTCTGCAAAACAGAGCTCTTCCACCAAGCTTTTGGTTGAGGCCAGATCGAATACTGGGTGATAAGATCAGGTCCTTCCCCATCCTTGTATGATCTGGTCCCCCCGGAAGGGGCCTACCATCGCCCCAGTTTACATCTAATTGCCACAGCCAGGGACAGAAGATTGGATACTAAAGGCTTAATATCGGATCATGTCTTCACCATCTGTGTTGTTTTTATCGGTTTTATTGTATTTTCTAGCTTTTATATTTTATATATTGTGAGCCGCCATGGGCCAGCTTTTCTGGGAGTAGTGGTATAAAAGTCTAATAAATAAATAAATAAGACTGAGCAACAAAAATAAGCAAAACGAGAAGGCACATAACAAAATACAAATACAAAAAGAAACATAGAACGGCCATATTTGTATTTCCTTAGTATGCACTGCATATATTGGGTAAAGAGAACAAGTCATATAGCTTTTGTTTTAAATAAACAGTATATATAAATGAGCACTGCAATCAAACACAATATTTTCCTTCTGGATTAAAGCCTGCAGAAAAAACTAAAGATATTGGAAGGTTCTGTTCATTCAAAAATAATGGTTCAAGCTCAGGACAGAGTGGAAACATGAAACACTTATAGACTCAGGTAATCTTCTTCTAGTTCTCAACAGGTGACTAGCTAATTTAATTATCTGGTTTAAAATAACTGTTTTCCAGGCTAATACACTACTCAGTCTGACCCACTTTAATCCAGGTGATATACAGTTGACAGAAGACTTAAAGGAGAAATCTTGCAGTCATGCCAAAATTGTCTACACCTTAGTGAAACCTGTAAATGAAAGTTCTCTGTTGAGTTTATTAGATTTGATTATTTGTAATTAATAAAATGCCCTAAAACCATTGTACAAAAAACCAAGATACATTACATGAAAAAATTACATATACATAACCTATCTCACTTCTGTTGTATTAAGTTTTGTTTGGAAAAGCAGTAAAAATGGCTGACATTAGTTAATCTGGATACTATCCCTGAAAAATGCCTTTTATCTACACCAGGATGGGAGGCCACCGAAAACTTCATGTAAGCTGCTCTCACCTTTCTAAAGGAAGTATAGATAGGAATGCAAAAATCAAAGAAGAGTATTCTGTGTAGTACAGGATTTTGATTGCCATATTGGTCAACCAGGTTCTCCCCCCCAACAAGGCCAACAAGGAAGGCATGGAGGCCAAAGTCCCTTTGTACTGCTAGCCCCAAGAACTGATATGAGAGGTTACATTCATTATTATGGCTCATAGCCAATGATAGACCTTTTCTCCTAGAATGTATCCAAACTATTTTTTAAGTTCCCTCTGGAAGGGCCAGCAATGCATCTTGTGACACTGAGTTCCATATATTAATTATATATTGTGAAAAGATGTGTTTTCTTTTATCTGACCTGAATCTATAACATTGATTATAATAAACAAATAAAATACTTTGAACTGAATAGCATGGAGAAATTGCGATCAGCAAGCACATGCAGAGAGGGATCTCATTTCCCCCTGTATCCCTTCCCTATTATTTTATGCTTTCGCTTCCCTGTAGCCTCTTCCCCTTTCCCGCTTCCTTATCTTTTTCCCACCCAACTTACTTTTATCTGATCCTATGCTTTCAGCTTTCCTTCCTTTCTTTCTGTCCCTGGGAAAAATCTGGCTGAGTTGCACAGTGGCTACCAGCAGCATAGTGGGTCTGGCCTGGTCTCAGTGTATAGTGGTTGCCACTGACACTTGACCAAACTTGGCCCATTAGCACAAGGGTTGCCACTGCCAGTGATCCATCTGAACTGGCCAGTTTGCATGGTGAACATCCAAAAAGACCAGGACCAGTTATGTGGTGGTCATTGGGACTGGATTAGACACTATGGCACATGCTGCTGGCAGGGCCTCATGGGAATTGTAGTTCATGGACATGGAAACTTCAACAAGAAATTTCAGTGCAGGCACACAGTTTTGAATGTCAGCACCTTTCTCCCTAAGGTACACTACTTCTCGTAGAGAGTAGGCAGGATGGACAACAGTAGGCCTCATGTTCCCATGCAAACTAAAAGCCCCCACCACAATTTTCCCCCTGAATTTTTAAAAAATCACTGACGAGCCAGTCCAGGAGCCTCCGCCCATAGCCTGAAGCAGCTCTACATCCTCATTCTCCTGCAAGAGGGAACTGGCATTTCAGACACAAGGTGGCACAATCAATCGCCCTATTGGGCCAAGCAACAAAAAATAAATGCCTTCCCACTCTTCTATACCAAATGACTGAAGTTAGCCAAACTGGGATGTAGTCTATCCTTAGTGGTTACAATGTGCATTTACAAAGAAGTTCAAACTCAGAAACAATAACCAGACATGCATAACATTTCAATGTTTTTACAGGAACAGTAGCTAAATCCTGCCCATCTAAAGCAATACTCAATACTCAGAAGTCCCCCTATTGAAAACCTTGCCTATTTCAGAATACCTCCTATCCCTTCTCTCTCCACAATCCAAATCTCTTTTCATTTGATTGTTGGATGTTAAACTTTCTCTAGTCCCGTCCCCCCACATACACACACCAAAATTCCATCCAGCATTTCAAATCTGATTGGTTTTAGCTGAATGAGGAAGCAAAAATTACAGAAACTTGACCTGTCTGTCACCATCATATCTCTGTAAATTTTAGTTTGAAGTTTTGAACTCTCCAAGACTTGGACAAGATTATGGAACTGATCCAAAGTCAGAGCCTTTGTTGTTCATTTAATACTCTGTAGCTCATTAGATAGTGAATTTGTTTGTCTGTGTCCCCACAGTGAGTGACATACTGGTTTAATCCTTTAATGTGATAACCCGCTAATTTACCAAGGAGGCATTATATGAGGTTCCCTCAAGCCATGCATTACAAATTTGAAAAGTAAACAGACTAGCGATCCCCAACCTGTGGGCTGTGGACCACATGTGGTCCTTCGACTAATTGCAGGTGGGCCCCGAAGGACGCCTTCTCCCCCCCTAGCCCTTTACTTCATCCCCCCCGGCCCTTTACAACACACTTCGGGTGTCAGAGCTCTCTCAGCCCTACCTCTTTCACAGGGTGTCGTGGGGAGAGGAAGGTGATTGTAAGCCACTTTGAGATTCCTTCTGGTAATAATAAACAGGATACAAAAAAAAACAGTTCTTCTCTGAAATGGCTTTGAATTAGGGTCCATCTCATTGATTTTAAAGGACTGTGAGCAACTTGAATTATGGTACATGACCTTCTAGCATACTGCCACCAGCAAGTTTTCATTAATATTTTAGAATTTTTCTTAATAATTCCAACATTTAAGATATACAAAGAGACGGCAAAACAATTTACAGAATTTTTAAATATAATTCATATATTTACACCCTACTTTTCTCCCACAGGACTCAAAGCAGTTTGCATATACAATATAGTATTCCCACATCTCATAGTTTAGACAGAAATATACAAACAGGCAATACTCATTCAACAGGCAGTGAGATATAAAGTCATCCCAGATTGATATGATTCTGATATTATAATTACACAGAGTTATAAGCTAAGACCCCTTTGAATCAGTCCCTTCATTCCCCCACTTTGGAGAATCGTAGTCTTAGTTTATCTGCAAAATTCATCAGTTACTGATCTTCTTCAGCAGGCACGGATGTCCCAAAATTCCTTCCTTCTGCCCTGTTTATTGCCTTCCTGCCACAAGATGCCGAATACAACACCGTGACTTGGGTGGTGTTTGAACTAGGGATTAAATTTATAGTTCAGTCAAGGCCCAATGATTTCATCAGGGATCCACAGATCTGAAAACAATCATAAAAAGATGAAAGGACTGAGACTTTTTTAGAAAGTTGTAAAGGAAATTGAGAAGAGGTGAACCATAAAAATAGATGCAGTGGTGTGTGAATTAATGCTATAGGGGAAGGGAGAAGGGCAGCCAAAGGCAGAGTGGATTGTTCAGCCAAATTTATTAAGGATATGGACCATAAGAAATATAACAGAAAATGAGGATGGCAAAAAAGCAATCATTTAATACATTTGAACAGTCACCAAACCAACTTGACATATTAAATTCAACTGAGAATGTGAATTGGTTTTATTTTTTTAATCCCAAATTCAGAATGTTTATGAATAAGTAGAAAACAGTGAAATTACTCTGATTTGCAAATGAAAAACATAAATATCAGAGGTCATGTTTAAGTTGCTTTTAGATACCTTACAAGCGTGTTTGTTTGACTGTTTATATGGAGAGTATACAATATAAAGAGTTAATGTATTAAATAGGTAGGAGTCTTGTGTTTATGCAATCTTAAATCCATATTCCTTCCTGAACCACAAATAATAGAGTGTGTCTGCATTCTGGGCACAACATTCTGTCAAAAAGTCCACAGTTGATTCTTTGGCAAGTAATTCTCAAGGTCTTACACTTGAATGGTTTTCAACTTATTATCCTTATCCCAGGTCATAAAGGAAGTCACAGACCACATGCCTCAGCCAATCAACACTGAGACAGGATTTGAGATCACAAGCCTCAGCCAATCAACACTGAGACAAGTGAGATCACGTTACAGCCAATCAACACTGAGACAGGAAGTGAGACCACGATCCTCAACCAATCAACTCTGAGACAGGAAGTGAGACCACAAGCCTCGGCTAATCAACACTGAGATAGGAAGTGAAATCACAGGTATCAGCCTATCAACACTGAGACAGGAAGTGAGATCATAGGCATCAGCCAATCAACACTGATTGTCAAATCTTAAGAGAATATTAGTATAAGATGTTTTGCAGATGATACATTATACCCAAAGTAATCAGTAGATTAGGCAATGTAGATTAGGCATAAACTGAAGTAGGAATGGAGATATTCTTATTGAAATATGGGCATTTTAGTTTTTGAAATGTATAATTTAATCTCATCTCATTTACATTGCCCATTATGTTGGTCTATTTCATGTGCAGTAAGAAATGTGTTGTTTTAAATTATTATTACTATGTTGAATTAGTGCACTTTAATTTTTTAAAATTTAAAATTATTTTTGCAGCTCAACCTTTGGTTTCCTAACTTTTCTGGATAGGTTGGGTTTCAGTTTTCCTTTTTGGTTTTGCATTGAGCCATTCAGGGCCACATTACACATGACAATACCATGTCTGGCTCTCCAATGTGTAAATAAGCAGCATAAAAGCAAATGCAGCTGTTGGGAGTCCAATACGGATAGATGCTACAGTACTCAGGAGGGAGAAGTTGACTCTTCCCATACATTGTTCCCCCAATTTAAATCCGTTTTGGTGGTTGCTTTGAGCTCTAGGAGAGGGGGGGAAACAGGTATAATATGAGTACACCTCACTTTACTCTTGCTGTCTGTCAAAATTGTGCCTTATCATCCATAAAACATAGAAATTACCACTACTAGCTTGGAAAAGCTAGATTTGAATGCAGATGTAACACAGAAACGAACAAGATTTTAGGGGTATATGCTTTCTGGAGATAAGTCTCCTTTTATCAGATCTTGTTGGTCTCTAACATACCACTGGACTCGTATCCAGCTCTTCTACAGCAGTCCAGCAAGGCTACCCTCTGAAACTGACTTGGCAGATGTTTCGTCAGCGAACACCCAAGACAGGTAATGATATCAAAATAAGTCTGTGAAAATTCAGCTGACTGCTCCCAATAAGCAGACTGTGTTGGAGAAAATCTCTTTATTGAAGATACAGTGATGGTTGTTGTTGTTGTTAGGTGTGAAGTCGTGTCCGACCCACCATGACCCCATGGACAATGAACCTCCAGACCTTCCTGTAATCTACTATTCCTCGAAGTCCATTTAAGTTTGCTCCGACTGCTTCACCGACTACTTTTTGAATAGTTCAACTGGAATGTTGTCACCACCACTAGTTTATTGTTGCTCGGACTTCCTAAGGCCCATTTGACTTCACATTCCAGGATGTCTGGCTACAGGTCATTGACTACCCCCTCATGGTGACGGTAGCATCTCAAAACATTTGCCAAGACTAAAGCACCCAGAGACTGTTGCCCCTTCTTAAGCTCCCGTCTCCTGCCTCTCCCTGCACACACATTTGGGGGCAAAACACTTCAGATGCCATCCTCCACAGCCTGGCCAAGAAAACTTATCTGCCACCTCTGGCCCCAAGGCCATACACATCATACAGGTTTACAACTGAAATCCCTGGTGCAAGCTACATTGCTGTAAACCAGTTACATTCACGCCTAAAGCAATCAATTTCACAGAATGAAAGGCTGATAAAAACATGTGGCAAAATCTTAGATACAGGGTTTTGACACAGCTGAAATCATAATATACAGCAATAAAATGGCCTCTCAAAAATCAGACAGTTTCTAGCAACAAATTATACCAATTATAACCTATGTTGGATTATTTACTTAATTTTATTTCTTAACACAGTGGTCCCCAACCCCCGGTCCGCGGCCCGGTGCTGGGCCACGAAGGCCTCGGCGCTGGGCTGCGGCTCCCTCTTCCCGCCCCCCCACAGCGAGAAGCTCGCCAGGCCGTGAGCAAATCAGGGGAGAGGGAGTCGCAGCCGCCGGCATGCCGGCGGCGCAAGCGCGCACGGGCAGACTTGCCGCACGTGTGCGTTTGCGTCCGGCGGGGGCGCAAACACGCACGCACGGCAAGTCCGCGCATGCGCGTTTGCGCCGGGGCTGCCGCGCACACGCGGGCCCCCAGATCGCCATCTCTCCGCACCCCGGCGCAGCGGTCCATAGCCTGACAAAGGTTGTGGACCACTGTCTTAACAGATTTATATCCTGCATTTTTGCCCAAGGGCCAAGGCTGCCAACTATTTAATACATGCATGATAAAATTAAACTGTAAAACTAACCCCTTTCCCAAAATTAACCCCTCTCCCAAACATATATAATTAAAATGTTTAAAGAGTTTTTAAAAAGTTATGATGCATACAGAAATAGTAAAACACTGGTTAGGAAGTTGGGATCATTGAAGGAATGCCAAATGAAAAAAAATCTTCACCTCCTGGTGGAAGACATCAACAGAAGACAGGCAAATCTCCCTGGGAAAGAGTTTCAGAACTCTGGTGCTAGCACCTTAAATTGTGCTTAGAAACAAATTGGAAACTAGTGTAGATATGCCAAGACTACAGTGATATGGTCCCTACAACCTATACTCCCGCTTTCTCTCCACTGGGCACCCAGAGCTGCTTTCATCATTCTCCTCTACTCCCTTCATCTTCACAACACAACCATCTTTAAATAGGACAGGGTCCTATTAAATAAAAGAGTAAGGCCACCTGGGGAGGAGTTAGGGCGGGCCCTGTCCAGGATAAAAACTCAGAGGGCCCAATCAGGAGCCGCAAAGCGGCTCCTGATTGGGCCCTCCAAGTGTCCATCCAAGGCCAAGCAGCCAATGGGGAGGCGTGCAAAGTGCCTTCCTATTGGCCCCTCACCAGGACAGACCAAAATTCCATTCACCCAGCCCAGTCTGGCTGCCAGTCTGCTCCTGACCACCAAAGGGAGAGGAGGTCAGTAGGGCTGCCAAGGGGGATGAGAACAGAGGCTGCGCCAGCCCTTTTCACCCCAACGCTGTCCTAACTGTCAAGTTCAACTGTAAATTGCCTCAGAACCCTGACAGAGCTGGCAGGAGGCTGCAGAGTGCTCCCCCTCCCCCCTTCAGGCCTGCTGCAAAGGAGCCTCTGACAGGCCCTGACTGAGGGGAGGGAGGCCTTTCCAAGAGCAACGCAGGGGAGCCTAAGAGCATTCCTTTTGAGGGGGGGGGGACTTTCCCCTTCTGCCAAACAGTTGCCTGACAGGGAGGCCACAGAAAAGCCCCTTCTCACTTAAAATACTGCTCTGGCCGGGGGTTAGACACAGCCAAGCCATGTGTCTTTCTTCTTTGCAACTCTCTGCAGATTTGAGGCCACTGCACACCGTTATTCTGCAGAAGCTGGCTCTTTTGTCTCCTGTTTCATCTGCACAACAACCCTGTGCAGTAGGGCTCAAGTCTTTCAATTCAACAACAACCTGTATGGGAAGCCTTAAATGTTTCTTCTCTACCACAACCCTGTTCAAAGTAGCCCTTTCTGCCTGGGGAGCTGATCTTTATACTCTGCAGGTGAGCTGTAATTCCAGGAGCTCTCCAGGCCACACCTGTAGGTTGGCTACCCCTGGGTTGGAAATATTCCTGGAGGTTTGGAGGTGGGACTTCAAAATTGTACAATGCCTCAGAGTCCAGCCTTCAAATGAGCCATTTTTGCCTGCAGTTGGTAGGGAGTGGTGCAGGAGTGTCCCTCCTGGCCTATGGGTTATGGCCAGCCCTTATCAGCAACTGTTTGTATTCTGGGGCGCAGACAGGCAGACCAGCATCAGTCCTGTGAGTCTGGAAAGTGCAGGAAGATCTAAATAAATATTTACAGCCTGAAACTAAATAGAGAACAAGTAAATGTCTGGAGACACATCGTAACTAAAATAGTAACTGGCAAATAACCTTGGCCTGGCAAATAAAAAAACAGTATTAAAAACCTTACTAAGGTCAAGACTGCTGTGCACAGACAGTCTTCCTCTTAGGGTTGCCAGCTTCCCTGTGAGGCTCGCTACCCCACCTCCCTCATGGGGAGTCTGCTATGGGGAGAGAAAGGAAAAACGATTGGAAAATGCTTTGAGACACCTGAGGCCTGCTGGGTCACTGCGGCCCATTCCCAGTTCTCTCAGATCTCTCACAACTCTACATACCTCACAGGTTGACTATTGTGGAGAGACAAATGGAAAAGGTGTTTGTAAACCGCTTTGAGACTCCTTTGGGTAGTAAGCAATAGGGTGCAAAAATCCGTTCTTCTAAGGAGCAACCATGAAAGAAGCATGTGGGCACATAACATTTTACCAACAGTGAAAATATGGGAGACAGAAGGAACAGGGTGGACACCTGTGTACTGTGACTACCCTATGTGTATTAAGGCAGAGGGGCTTTTCGCTGAATGTGGCCTAATTCACACAAGAAGGGAAATGACGCAGAACTGGGGGGAATTGGTTGCCATGAAGGGAAAAGGTGAATGAAGGGAAAAGGTGTTTGTAAACTGCTTTATGACTTCTTTTGGTAGTAAACAGCAGGGTACAAAAATCCATCTCTTCTTCTAAGGTACAACAGTGAAAGAAGCATGTGGGCTCATAACATTATATCAACAGTAAAAAAAATAGAGACAGAAGGAGCAGGGCCACAGAACTGGGAGGAATTTGTTGCCATGTAAACTCCCCCTAAGAAGAGTCTCCAGTCTGATTTTCCCTTCACATATCTGAAGAAATGGCTCTGGAAATCTCAACTGTAACCAGTATGCCACAATTCCCAAAGGTCAGTCCTCTCCCACACTCAACAAACATTCCAGACCACAGGTTCTTGACACCCATATCTCCACACCCATGGCCTCATTTGCCACCATGCCACCACAACCTCCCACACAACACACATGACAACCCCATGCCCTTACAGACTGGACAACTCCTCCCCTTTCTCTTCCCACTGCCAAGCTCTAGCGCCCGTTGTATTCTTGGAGACAACGGGCTTTGCCCCTAGTAAGATAGATAAAGCTGAGATTGTGTGACTGGCTCAGCTAGCTTCCATGGCAAGAGTATGGATCTGAACTTGGATCTCCCAGGTTCTTGTCTGACATTCTTATCATATACCATGCCATCTTGTATCATAAACTCTCTTTAAAAGCAAATGTGAATCTCAAGCATGATCTTTTGAGCTTTCCCCCCTGAAATATGCCTTCCATGTTTCCCAAAGACAGCAAAGGTTAATTGAGTACAAAGAGTTGATGACCTTTTGTTTGTATAAATATCTCTACTTTGTTGGGGGGGGGGTGAATGGATGGCCTGCTTCTTCCACAATAATGTGCGGTTTCAAGGGAGATCATGGATTCTAGATGCCTTTTAACCTTGTGACTCATCCCCAGATCTGCTACCACAAACATTTTAAAAAAATGCTAGTAAAAACCTGGATAGTTAGTTAAGCCAGACAATATGTGTAATCAAAAGAAATCACTGTGAAAAGAATTTTAATCATATGAATGAATACTTCTATTTGCACAAGTCATTAAAAGTATAAAAGGGTTCCACTCAGAATAGTATAGTAAAGACTTGCAGTAAAAGTAGCTATATCTTAATTATAAAGCTGCTATTGAAAAGAGGGCATAATATCTATTCAAATAAGCCTTGAAGAACAGTCTAAAAATTAAATTTCACAAAGAAATTACTTCAGAAGCAAGATATAATATTTTACTGTACAAGCCTTTGTCTAACACACAAAGCCATGTTGTAGGTTATTCAAGTTTCATTTTTTTTCATGAACTATTATTTCATTGAAATCTTTTTTCATTATATTCTGAGCAGAATATCCGGCAGAAACTGTTTCCCGAATGAATATACAATAGACATGTTCTGTGGCAATTTCTCAAAAGATAAAGGCAATCTCAGAGCTCCATATGGAAGCTCAGTAGTTTATTGAGGAGACTACAAATGGCTACATAGGATGCTTTGTTGCTACAGCTGGAGACATACAAATGTTTGGAATACATATAGAGCCAGCCCCACTCCAACTCCTGTGCCATTTTTTCCCACATCATCTTACAGGATACACCACCTTATCATCAAATGTATGCCCAGTTTACAGCTTGATACCTAGAGGCAGGAAAGGGCAGCCCTAATATTCAGACTACAACAAGAGGCCACATGGCTCTGAAAACTTGAGAAACAGTGAGAGGAGCCTTGGGAGAGGAAGCCTCAAGCTAGCCTGAAAGGATGCTGGGACTCTTGTCAAGACAACCATGGGATGAACCAGAGGCAAACATGACAGCCGGAGGTACAGGCATCTGAAAGTCTGGGGGAGTGTCTAACAAACAGGATCTGAAGCAGCAGACTAACTAAGCAACCCAAGCACGAAAACAAATACTCCTTATGCCTGCTTCTGCTGAGGGGCCGCCATCTTCACCCACTCAAAGCCCCTAGCTCCAATCAGTAGAGATTACAACATATTTAGCAGACTGGTAATGGAATGCAAAACAATCCAAGAAATGATTCCTTTATGACTGCCTGTTGTCCTCAGAGATGTGAGTAGAACCTGAAAAAGAAAACTCTTCTGGGAAACAGAAGCACCCAAAACTCAGTTTGAGAAAGAAGCTTATTGGAAGAAGTTATCTGCTGTGCAGGGGCCAGATATGTCATAATGAGTTTCGGGGGTGCTATTATACTGTTTTGAGCAGTACCCACTGGGTGCCTACAACAGTGATGCAGAAATCTGTTAAAGCAATGCTTAACCTCACCAGGAACTTCAGTTCATCAGCAGCATCTAACTGAATCAGTGGACATGACATCATGGCAAAAATCAAAAAGAGTATGCATGCCACTGAGCTGCAATAAGGCCTTCAAGCATCAGGAAAATCAGTAACCACTATCCAAGCATTATTGTCCTCTGTGTATAACCGTATACCCAACAGTAGGTCTAGAACTGAGAGGTGAATGCTGAAGATGGGAAGTAGCTTTCTGGGAAACTGAAAGGAATCTAACCTGTTGTCCCAGAACTCCTTCACCTTGACAGAAGATTAAACAAGATCCCTTGGTAGTTTTTAAGGGCATATGGGGATGGCGAATCTTGTGCTCCCATGTACTTCAGGCTACATCTGTTTTTCAGAATCATTGGTACAGCCTATACAATGTGATTAAAAAGGTAAAGGTATCCCCTGTGCAAGCACTGGGTCATGTCTGACCCTTGGAGTGACACCCTCTAGCGTTTTCATGGCAGACTCAATACGGGGTGGTTTGCCAGTGCCTTCCCCAGTCATTACCGTTTACCCCCCAGCAAGCTGGGTACTCATTTTACCGACCTCGGAAGGATGGAAGGCTGAGTCAACCTTGAGCCGGCTGCTGGGATTAAACTCCCAGCCTCATGGTCAGAGCTTCAGACAGCATGTTGGCTGACTTACCAGCCTGTGCCACAAGAAGCTCTTACAATGTGATTACTACTCTGAAATTAGACACAGGTAATTTAGTTCTTAATCTTGACTTTTCAGTCTTCTTATAACAAGCTAAATAAAGATGACAGTGCCCAATCCATTATAGATCAGCTCACAGTCACAAGTATTTTAATGTTCTGAGCCAACTTCGTAGACATTTAAGTGTTTTGTTTGACATTGTTTCCTTGTCAGAGCCATGTCGGTGTCTTACCCATCTCTATCCACCAGGTGGCAGTGCTTGCAATAAATAGCATCTTATAGAAAATTGTGTACTTTTATGGAAGTGCTTGTGTTAATACAGCAAGGGGCTCTACCTCTATATTCTAGTCATAAATTTAAGGAGCACACTCTTCTTACTGGTTCCAAAGCTGCCTCACATTAGGATATTCCTCCTTATCTCTTAGTAAAGAGATTTAAAGGTCAACCCCCTACTACTTACCTAAAAGAATTAACTGCCCCATCTGTAGTCACAAGAAGATGACACTGGAACTGTACTTTAGGATCCCTGACCCTAAAGAAATCAAACTGGCCTCAACAGGCTTGGTGGAATGCTCTGCCAAATGAGATTATGGCCCTGTGGAGCCACAGACAGTTCCGCAGGGCTTGTGAGGCAGAGGTGTTCTGCCAGGCCTATGGTTGAGACATGATATTCCATATCTGATATCACTGACCCCTCTGCACCCGCCAAATTATCATATTTAGAGAGGTTACTTCATGCTTCCCCCTCCCCAATCCCATGATAGGATTTTATGGGCAATATTGGAGTCTTGCGGGGGAAATTAAATTTTATCTTTGTATTTTAGAATTCTGTTTATGTGATTTTAAACATATTGTGATTAGCCCTGAGGCTGCTGAGATAAGGCAAAATGAAAGTCTACATATAATAAATAATAAAATACTTCCAAGCCACTATGTCAGCTACGAGCACCAGCGCTCACAAGGATTGCTTTGGTTTCTTTATGCTCTCTTTTGGCTCTTGGCAATATCTATTTTTTACTTCCATGATAGCCTGCACATTCTTCTCCCCCAATTCCCAGCCTGAGCTACAGATGAACTTCCATATCTTAGAGCTGATTCATATATAGCTGGAACATTTGTTTATGCCTGTAGGGAACACCCAATTATATAATGCCAATAAAGGAGCTAAGATGAAGACGGTAGAAAAGAGGAGGAGAACCTCCAACTTATCTACTTGGTTTGCTCACCACACATAGGAGTCCAGTGGCACCTGTAGGACAAAGTTTTATTCAAGGTAAAAGCTTTATTCTGCTGGAACACTTCATCGGATACAGCCATATGACTGTTCGTGAGAACTTCGGCTAAGCATGCACATTCCTAAACAAGGTCTGGCCCTTTTGTTCTTGGGTTCTCTTTAGCTTGTCTCTTATGATTTTTCAAGTAATTTTGAAGCCTCATGTCCCAGCTATTGGCAAGTTAGGTTTGTCAAGTCCAGGTTGGAAAATTCCTGGTGCTATGAGGTGCTACAAGAATGAACTTAGGTATAAATATAAATATTGAGAGAGATGGCTGTAATTACTAAGAGTTGATATGGTTTTCTCAAGAACAAGTCATGTCAGACTAACCTTATCTCTTTTTTTGAGAAAGTAACCACCTTGCTAGACCAGGGGAATGCTGTGGGCATAGTTTACCTTGATTTCACCAAGGCTTTTGATACGGTTCCACATGACATTCTTATTGGCAACTTGGTAAAATGTGGTACGGATCCTATTACTGGTTAGATGGAATGAGAACTGGTTGACAGATCACACCCAAAGGGTGCTTGTGAATGGTTTATCATCTTCTTGGAAAAGAGTGATGAGTGGAATGCCTTATGGATCTCTCCTGGGCCCTGTGTTGTTCAACTTATTTATAAATGATTTGGATGAAGGAATAGAAGAGGTGCTTATTAAATTTTCAGATGATACTAAACTGGGAGGGGTAGCAAACACACCAGAAGACAGAATCAGGGCCATTCCGCACCGGGATCCATGTTGCAAATTGTTTGCGGAATGAAAAATCGCCATTTTAAATAGTGGAATTCGTCGTTATGCATACCTGCCTTTGTAGTGGAATCCAGTTGCGTTTCTATCGTTTCCCACAGGTTTCCGGTCTCGGCAAAAATCGCTAGCCAGGAAGCGCTATTGCTGAGCTGTGTCCCGCCCCTGGCCGTCAAGCAGCCAATGGGTGGCCGTTATCATGCTCCTAAACAGCCCCTTTCTCTTTAAGGAAGGTTTTTTTAAAAAAAGAACACACACACACCCATTGCAACGAATATGCGTTGATTCGTTGCAACGGAGAGACCCATCCAGCTAGCAGGTGGTGTTTGAGCTGCCATTTCATCGTTGCGACGCTCCCCCCGAGTGAAAAAAAAAATCCCCCCCCTCACGGGCGCGATTTTCGGCCGAAAACAGTGTGAAAAATAAAGGGAAAATAAACCAGCAAACGGGCCTCTGTATTGATTGTGCTTGGTGACTTTAAACAGAGGGACTGCAGCCAGGGAAGCCTCGCTGGGTAAACGAAGGCTTGCCGGTGCGTTGATCTCTGCTCGCTCGGGGGGAAAAAATGGCGATCGCTTCGCTGGAAGATCAGAGGAGAGAGCCAGGGGGAGGGACTTTGCAGAAACCGCAACAATGGTAACGCACAGAACTTTCCCGCTAGTGTTGCAGATTGGTTGCAGGAGTGTAGCGCTTTCCGTAGGGTGAATCCACTTTTTGAGATTTCCCTGAAAGCGCTATAGCGAAGCGCTTTTTGCGGATCAGTTTCAGGAGTGTTGCAGATTGTCAACGACGTTGTGCATAACGGCAAAACTATAGCGATTTCAATTAGTAACCATTGTGCTATTTTCGACGAATGCGGAACGGCCCTCAGGATACAGGATGATTTTGACAGGATGGAAAACTGGGTTAAAATGAATAAAATGAATTTTATTAGTGAGAAATGTAAAGTTCTGCATTTAGATAGGAAAAATCAAATAGAATGGGATGGGTGAGACTTGTCTTGGCAGTAGTATGTGTGAAAAGGATCTGGGAGTCTTGGTGGACCATACACTGAACATCAGTCAGCAGTGTGACTCAGTAGCTAAAAAGGCAAATGGGATTTGGGGCTGTATTAAAAGAATTATAGTGTCCAGATCACACGAGGTGATGTTACCACTTTCCTCTAGTCTGGTTAGACCTCACTTGGCCTACTATGTTCAGTTTTGGACACCACAGCTGAAGAAAGATGTAGAGAAACTGGAGTGTGTCCAGAGGAGGGCTACAAAGATGGTGACGGGTTTGGAGACTAAGTTGTATGAGGAAAAATTGAGGGAACTTGGTCTGTTTAACCTGGAGAGAAGGAGACTAAGAGAAATTATTTATATCTAAAAAAAATAAAACCTCCACTCCAAAACTGTCTTGAGTACTAGTTTTAATCCATAAGAGGACAATTCCTCTTACCCCATAACTGCTAAGTTTATTCAAGAGTCAAGGTATCTTGTCAAAAGTTCTTTGAAAGTCCATCATTAGAGGTGTGACTATCCTCCTTTTTTTTGGGTGGGGGAGATTGCACCCTAAATCTTCAGATACATCTCTACTGTAGAAACAAATGCTGAATTCCTTCTATCTTTGTTACAAGCTTGTTGTAACTCACTACATGCTGGAAGGTAACACTTTAAATATATATTTAAATTTCTTTGGGTTCAAGATATAATTCCAGCAGGGCAGCTGTTTTACAGTGCAATCCTAAGCAGGTCTACTTCTGATATCTACTTCTGATGTCTACTCAATGGGGCTTACTCCTGAGAAAATGTTCTTAAGATTGCAAGATTGTTATTGTTGTTGCATCAAAAATAAACAGGAAACATTTCAAAACACCTCTAAATACATAAAGAAGGGCCTAATTTGGCAGACGTGGCAATTTCATTCACACACAAAATTATAAAGAAAAAAGGCATAGGGTTGCACCAGAAGTATGATGTAATTATGCAATATTCAAATGTAATCAAGAATAGCCAAGAGGCTATTCATAATGGCAATGGCTGGTGATAATGCAATCTCCCCAGTTTTGTGAAGCTGATTAATGTCTGCAGCAGTTTAGTGATCTTGATTACTTATTTCAAGAAACCCGGTTAAATTTCTTGATGAATTGTAGTTTGGCCCTTTCATGCTGGAATCGCCCTCTGAAGTTATTTTGTCCTTGGACACTACTATGCTCCTTTCCCATTCGTTTCTGAGTACTGACATTTCTGTGTCAGATTTTTATTCTTTTATGCTTTGTTATATAGTTTGCTGAATCTAGGCCAGTATTCTAAATAGCATGGGTCAAACTATGTTCTTCATTACATGTGTGTTCATTTGGCATTCCTTTATAATGGCTTCACTGCATGCCTGTTTGCTTGTCAGAAGCTAGTCTGTCTATTTTTCTGCTTTTGAATGGTTTAAACACTTATCAGTCCTTCCAGTCTAATATTGACACATGATTTCTGCCTCCTTATGTCTTGGTTGACAGTATCTGAGGTATACAAGACATTGTAGTCTTTTATGAATAAGCCACACAATTTTCTAAATGTGCACGGTGATTTTAATTTTACATTATGTACATCTTCACACCCTATCAGGTCTTCTGAATTCGTTACCCTTTCATCTAGATCATTTTTAGCAAAACTTAGTATCCCGCAGACTAACTCACTAAATATGTTTTATTTATATCCTGTCCTCCCCACCATCAACGGTGGCTCAAGGCAACATGAATTGGTGATGAATTGCTTGCTACATCATGAAAATGATACTTGCCTTGATATTAATTTTGATTCATACATAAACTTTTCTAGGTCCTGTCATTCATCAGACACCTGAGCCTTCGCTTTCCCATTTTGCCTTCACTTTTTGAATATGGGAACTAAGGCCAAAGTCATTTTCATTTAGCAGAAATTCAGGATTTTGTTTCTTTGGGACCCAGTGCTACAATAAACAGTCATGTATCACCTGTCATTGTTCTGTTGTGCCAGGATAATATTATATTAATATTTTACAAGATATATTTAACAAAAGAAATAAATGTTATTTATACCACATGAATAAAAATAGCTCAAGTTTCTTAAATTTTTCTATTTGGCAGAGACAGAGAGATTCAGCCTAGAATGCAGTAATGAATAGAAGCAAATCCCCAAAACATAGCACCTGGGCATCGATAAACAATTGAGCACATATAGCACATACATAGCAAACATGTTGTCTCCACAAGGCTAACAGGAGGGGACAGTAAAGCTTTCACAAGCACCATTTAAGGCCAATAATTGCCACCAGAGAGGCCATTTCCAGGCAATTACTGCCTTCCTGAGGTGACTTGAGACCTTCAGTGTGTTGCTAAGGGGGTCTTAAACCAGTCATGAAATTAATTAACTGCCAGGAAACACCTGATCCAGAGCCGAATTTTACCCATAAAACACCAATGCTTTTAGGGGGAAATCATTACTATTTTATTATTATTTATTTGTACTGAACAGTGTCTAAAAGACTGATTGCCATGAAAATATCATGTGGCCAGCATGAGACTAGGGGAAGTGTTTTTTGTTTCCATTTAGTGGTTTCTTGATTTATACAGGCATTCACTTTTCCACCCTTTCTTCAGGAGATCTTGGAGTCTGAGGACATATTTCCCTTTTTAAAAGAAACAGGCCTTGAATCAATCCCACAGCAACTCCAAGTAGGATTTTGTGATAAATAAAAAGCATCAACATGGAGCAAGTGCAGACGTGGTAACAGAAGGAGGTAGCTCCAAGTACTCTGCACTACTCCGTCAGGCACAGCATTGGGAACGGGGCAGCTGGGACTACTCCCTCTGTTGCATGGAAGTTGTGTATGCCAAAAGTATTAAGATAATTGGTTCATGAAGTAGAGCTTTCCCAGTCATAGAAGCATGATACTGAGTATAGTAAATAAACTCCTAAGAAGTATATTGCAAAATAGGTAAGTGTACATTTATTTCAGTAGATCCAGTTCACACTCAAGTTGCAAGGAAGAGAAAGAAGACAGATATAAAGATTACTTTCCCTGTAACAATTGGCCAGTTTGTCTATCATCAGGTGTGTGGGAATATGAGAGCAGTGTCTCTACAGGAGAGACTGGCAGAGACATGTCTCCACAGAAGGCCATGTGCAGAAATAGAGAGGACAGAGAGAGAGTAAGGGTCAGAGGACGGCTCCCAAGATAAGACAAAGCACACATATGCATGCAGAGTCATGTAGCACCCCCTAAAATCCAGGGATGCCAATATCAGTCTCGACTCTGTATGCCATCAAGGTCCATAATGTTCAGGTTGTCCTGTAGGCTTTGGTATTGATCTCTTGGTATTGATCCTGCAAGATCCACCACAGAAAGCACCTCTGCTGACCCATGAAGGGAACTTGCATGTTTCCCCTTGTGTGGGGATGTCCTGTGTCTGACTCAAGACGCTCAACTGGGCAGGTTATTTTGGCCTTTAAGCTTTCAGGAGCACAGATAGGCTGATTTGCCCTCCACATCTCTACTCCTTCAATGGACTCTAAACTGCTCTCAGCATTCAGTGCTCCTGATGCCTAGTCAATGCTTCTGAGGTCTTTCTCCTTCAGGTGAATTTAAAATATTATGTTTTACAGAATACCCCAAGGATTCCCATGAGTACAGAGAGACCTTATCTGTGAATGGCCTAGCTTTGCTAGGCACAGCTGCCTACCATTAAATGTAGTAACTGGTTACATGTAAAATGTGTTCATTCTCAGTAGACCCATAACGAAGTCCAAGTACTTATTCAATGAATGCACTCCCACGCTTAAAGATAGGGAGAAAATTAAAATGAATACCATCTTTATACTAAAGAAACTGTAACCCAGGCAACATTTCCAACATCACCTGGTTGTTATTTATGCAGGAGAGCAATATGAACAATGCAATCCTATGCAGAGTTGTATTTTCTTAAAATGTGTTGACTTTAATTCAGTAACTCAATTTAGGACTCCACGATTCTGTGGGATTTAGAAGTGATCAGCAGAGCTTTTAGTTGAAATGTAGAAATAGAGTTTGTATAAAAAGAAATACCACATTTCCTATTTAGCCAGGTAGCCCAAACAGACGTTGCAGCTGATAGCATAAAAACGAAACCCAGGAAAACAGGGTTACTAGCATTTGTCCTTCTCTTAATGCCCACTAGGTTGTTGTCCATCCGGTGTAGTCCAAAAGCTTAGACTGAAATGGTATTAAAATGATTCTAGTTAAAAAATTTAATCCAGAAGCGTCTGGACTTGAATGCACTTATCTGATAACTTTGCCTAGTGATGGTAAATAAGACATTGATTCTGATGTTTTTTGAAGTCTAACCACTGTTTGTGTTTAATAGAGCAGGAACCACACATGCTGACATTTAACACTTTCATTATCAATACAGACAATCTCTCTCAAATTGCTTTTATTACCCATGTTAGACAGAGATCAACAGGGTTAATGGAAGGCCAAACCTTCTGATCTCTCTCCATTAGGTCCTCAAGTGGCACAATCAACTGTAATTCCACTCAAGGGGAATATGACACATCCTTCACGTAGGCTTCCAGATCAGTTTCATGGATAAAACAATTAGCTCCTGTGTCTGTTTCAGGTTCAAGAAGCTGCTTCAGTATTTGTAGTGTCAGGCCCTGATGCATACAAACCAGCTACACAAGTGCTTTTGTAAAAGGCCATTCACTTTGTTTTCAGTTACCCAATCTAATCTTCATAATCTCTGGGAAGGATTTGACTTCCTAGCACCTTTTTAAAAAAGCAGGCCATTAAAGCCATCCTTGTTTATCAACCCTGAGTTGAAAACATGAGCATTTGGTTCTGATCGCTATTGTGCTAAGGAAGGTCATCCATTGTGGGAGATGATCTCATTCATATTCTTCATGAAGAGTCATCCTAAATATATTTACTCAGAAGTCTGATGGAATTTAATGAATTCTTCCAAGTCCTTGTGTAGAGGATTGAAATGTATTAGAGCCAGTGTGGTGGCGTAGGGGCTATATGTGGTAGACTCTGATCTGGAGAACTGGGTTTCATTCCCCACTCTTCTACATGAAGCCTTCTGGATGACCTCTTTCGGAATTCTCTCAGCCGCACGTCTCACAAGACACCTGTTGTGGAGAGAGGAATGGAAGGTGATCATAAGCCACTTTGAGACTCTGCCGAGGAAAGCAGGGCATAAAAACAAACAGTTCTTGCACAGTCTCAAATGGTGAGACTCTGGAAAGCAATGACGGGCATTGTTCTTTCAACTTTCTCATTGTCACTATGAGAGCAAAGCAAAGAGAGCTATTGGGGAGGAACAGTCACACCACTGCTACCTCCAGTGTGGAGCTCCACAGGAACATGATTCTCTCCCCAAGGTTGTTTAACATCTTTATACATCCTCTAGCCTAGCTAGTTTGGGGAAATGGACTTGGGTGTCATCCATATGCAGATGACACCCAGTTCCAAAGCTGCCTGAAGTTGAACCCTTTGAAGATGGAGGTCTCCTGGCTGGGAAAGAAAGAGCTGAGAAAGGCAGGGTTCACATTTGAGCTCAGGTCCTCTCAGTCTCAGTCCAGCACAGGAACAACAGCAGCTAGTGCAGACTGTTGTGAGGTAAACTTAAAGCAGAGAAGATGGAGATTTTTTTTTTAAAAAACAACCCTGCAAATAGTTCGCACAGTTACAGTATAACAGAGTCTGAGTCCATTGGCAACGTTAAGACCAATAAAGTCGTCACAGGACTCCAACTCTGTTCCGCTGCTTCAGACCAACGCGGCTACACACCTGAATCTAACCACAATTACAGTATCGCACTAGTCATGAGAGAATACTGCGCTAAGCGGCCGAATCGTGTTCAGAAACGGGCCGTAGCCCTGGGAACCACAGCCAGACTCTCCCTTGAGCTCATTGACGACGACCCGAGTCTCTTTAGGACCCAGCAACAGCCAGTGGTTGACCGAGTCACACACCGCATAACTATCAGTACACCCTGGTCGGGTTGCAGCAGCCGCCGCAGCAGGGCGCTCCTCCGGTTGGCTTTTCGGGAGGAAGCCTGATCCCTGCCCTCCTTTTCGGTTTTGTCTTTTTTAAACATCGCGGGAGCCTCCCCAGCCCTCTGAGAAGCCTTCGACCGCGGCGCTTTTAACAGTCTATTAACACAGGAAGGTCTGCACAGCTGCGGCCGCCGGTTGGAGCGTGTTTGCGCCTGCGCAGCCGGCCGCCTTGGCGAGATTTGGAGAGGTTGGGTTTCGCCTAGAGAATATGAGGCGGCTGGGAGAGAGCGGGCGGTGAATGCAGAAAGCGCACCAGGCGTGTCCTCCTCGGTGGGCGTGCAGTCTTAAGTCAATGGGGATTCTAGCTCGCCTCGGAAGGCTCTAGCGGTGGGTGGGGGCGCGCCGACGCGCCTTCTCCCCTCCCTGGCCTCGGCGGCTGTGGGCACAGAATGGAAGCGGCGCGGGGAAGGCTGTCCGCAGCATCCTCTGCGCACGGAGCGCGCGCCTAAGGTTGCATGGCCGCAGCCCGGAGGCTCCCTCAGCGGCGGCGGCGACGACCTTGGGTGGTGTGCCTCTAGCCGCAAGATGCTGAGCTAGGGCTCCGGCGGTTTACGTGTTCGTGACTCGAAGCGGGCCTCCTGATGGACCAGCAGCCGCCCCGGGCATAGGCAGTGGAGGCACGGGCTTGGAGGTCCCGAACCGCGGCGGGCCTGCAGTCCCCCGCCCTGCCTTTGGCGGGATGCTCGGCTAGCTTGCCGCTCCGGGGCGTCTGGTGGGTTGGTTGGGCGGTGCGGGGAGGCGGTTGGCAAGGAGGGGAGGCGACCCAGCGGCTCAATGGCCAGCCCGCGGAGGAGTATCGAGTTGGAGCATTTCGAAGAGCGGGACAAAAGGCAGCCGCGCTCGAGCGCCCGCCGGGGAGGGGGCAGTTCCACTTGCAGCAGCAGCTCCGGGCCCAAAGGCAACGGGCTCATCCCCAGCCCCGCGCACAGCGCCCACTGCAGCTTCTACCGCACGCGCACCCTGCAGGCCCTCAGCTCGGAGAAGAAGGCGAAGAAGGCGCGCTTCTACCGCAACGGGGACAAGTACTTCAAGGGCTTGGTCTACCCCATCTCCAGCGACCGCTTCCGATCCTTCGACGCCCTCCTCATCGAGCTCACCCGCTCCCTCTCGGACAATGTCAACCTGCCCCAGGGAGTCCGCGCCATCTACACCGTCGACGGCAGCCGGAGGCTCACCACCCTGGAGGAACTGGTGGATGGTAAGGGAGTCACCGGGGCCTGCTCGGGCCACCTTGGGGTGGGGATGGCTCTGGGGGCCTTTCCACAAGGGACTGCAACCTGCCCAGCCCACCCTCCCTGGGTGATGTCATCCACTCTAGCGGATTTCCCTGTTCCTCCCTGGGACTTCGCCTCCTTTAAATGCCTCCACATTTCACTCTGGTTAGTCCACTCTAGGTTAATGTTCCTCCTGTTTTCACAGTAATACTGCTCAGTGGGAGGCCTAATGGTGCACTCCGTAGAGGTGCTCACATTCATTAATTTGCATACTGATGGTAGAGGCATAGCTACAAGTCCACCATTCTATAGAACTCCTGCATGGTTTAAAAGTAGGATCACTGCACATTTGAACAGAATTTATAGATATGAGCATGGTTTAAAAAAAAAGTTTTGAGAATGAAATAAACCAACATTGTGACACATTTTAAGTCAGAAGTCAGAATCATGTTCAGCAGTCAGATTTCAGGGGTGTGACATGCACTTTATTGCAATGTTCATTTCCTCTTCATAATTTACCTTTTCTTTTTTAAAATGGTGCAACTGACCTTTAAAGGATTACAAACTACTCATGAAAGGTTGTTGAATGGCATGTTGCAAAGCTGAATATAAAAGGTTCTTAGGAGAATGAAAAATGGTGAAGTCACATATAACCAAGATTATATTGATAGAGCCATTCTCACTATGCTATATGTAGGCATTCATATTAATGTATGCACATGGCATCTTGACAATAGTTGGTGCAAGTATATGATTTGGAAAGTTGGTGTCCACTTGCATATTATTAGAATAATATTGATCTTGGTAACACACTTATGGAGGTTACCATTACAGCAGCATGAGCATTGACCATTACTGGGCAGAACGTTCAGGTATGCAAACTGTTGGGCCTCCTAAGATACTTTGTTTAACAGATGTGTTCAAGATGTACATAACATCTAGGGCAGGGGTAGTCAAACTGTGGCCCTCCAGAACACTGGCAGGGGCTCATGGGAATTGTAGTCCAGGGAGTTCTGGAGGGCTGCAGTTTGACTACCCCTGATCCAGTGCTTTGTATACCACCTTGTCATATAGATTTGCCATATAGATTTGTATACCACCTTGTCATAAGAAACTCGGTTATATTTCTTATCTTTTGCCTCTAATTCTCTGGGACCACTATTTATTTATTCATATTTGGCAATAACAGCATCTATAACTAAGCTTCATGGAACTGTTGTCTGTTATTGCGGATATTCCAGCTCCCTAGTGCTGTCATTTCAAATTTTACTTCATAGTAATTCGGGTTTACATTTTCAAGACTGCTAACTTTTACTAAACTAGTGTTCCCCACTCACAAGGTCACCAGGTAACATGAATCAAACACAATGATATAAGAGCATTGTCTGAAGTTCCTTTGCTCATCTTAAGTGCTTTAAAGCAGTGGTCAACCTTTTTATCATGGACGAGTGGTCAATGCTTGACAATTTTACTGAGGCCCGGGGGGGGGGGGTAGTCTTTTGCCGAAGGACATTGCTGCCGCCTGAGCCCCTGCTCCATTTGCTTTCCCACCAGCCTCCCTGACTTCCCACCACCCACTGGGGGGGGGTGCTGCCAGCAGCAGCTGCGCAGTGCCATGCCGAGGGGTAGCCCCAGCTATGGCGGCCGCCGGAAAGCACCAAAGGTGAGCTGGCAGCAGAGTGGCAGCACGGCCCCTGAGGCAGCAGACGAGGAGCCGCGGCCCAGTACCAACTGATCCATGGACTGGTCCTGTTCCTCAGACCGGCGGTTGAGGACCACTGCTTTAAAGGCATGGCTAGCCAGTCAACAGCCAGATTTCAGTAGCACAACGGAGACCATTTTCAAAGTAATTAATACTTTGATAGATGACTGCCAAGGAATTTCAGAGTTGACATTCAGAAGCATGCAACAGCAAACCACCTCTGAACATCTGTCTTAAAAATCCTAGAGAGTCACCATAGGTTGATGGCACTTTTCACCACCATCAAGTTTTCAAGAGTCAAAGCTTCCTTTGTCAGACAAACTAGTCTGAAACTAAACACAATCAGTTTTGTTTGGTTGTGCTGCTTCATACCAACACAGCTACCCACTTGAATCTAGTCTGAAACTGTTCTGCATTACCAAAGAAAATCAAAACCCAAGTTATTTTATTCACAGCATCATACTAAGTGAAGTTACATCATTCAGAGCCCATTTACTTCAAATAAATGTATTGTAAAGTACATTTATACTTCTTATTTTCCTAGAGCAGGGGTAGTCAAACTGCGGCCCTCCAGATGTCCCTCCAAACACTGGCAGGGGCTCATGGGAATTGTAGTCCATGGACATCTGGACGGCCGCAGTTTGAGTACCCCTGTCCTAGACCATAATCTTCCATGGTTTTTGGGATTTCCTGAAGCTGTTAGCTGGTAAGCAAATGCCAGGCATAACTGTTGAAGACAATTTTTGATGTCTTTTTCAGTACAAGACTTCAGTACAGTACAAGTGATAATCACATTAGGGTCATTTGAGCTAGGTGGTTTTCTTGTAGTACTCTCCATGACAGTGACAGCAGCTCTGACCACTGTCAGATTATTAAGAACTCTCTTTAGTACTTGTTTAATGAGCCTCTTGTGGCGCAGAGTGGTAAGGCAGCCTGAAAGCTTTGCCCATGAGGTTGGGAGTTCAATCCCAGCAGCCGGCTCAAGGTTGACTCAGCCTTCCATCCTTCTGAGGTCGGTAAAATGAGTACCCAGCTTGCTGGGGGGTAAACGGTAATGACTGGGGAAGGCACTGGCAAACCACCCCGTATTGAGTCTGCCATGAAAACGCTAGAGGGCGTCACCCCAAGGGTCAGACATGACTCGGTGCTTGCACAGGGGATACCTTTACCTTTACCTTAGTACTTGTTTAAGGCAGTTCTGATTCTTATAAGCCTTTTTGATGTTCATGGCTTTGTAGTAAAGTTGTCATATATATCTGAGTTAAGAAAAATAAGGGTTGATCATCCACAGCTCACAGTTTTATTTCTGATATATATGTCTTTGTGAACTACAAATGGGTTCAAGGGGTCTGATTGGCTGGTTTGGCAGGGAATTATCATGTGTGGATGCTGTGACACAGTTTACTAATGTAACAGGATTAACTTTTGCTTAGATATTCCTACTGTTATGATGGTCAGTTCTGAGGCTGACAAAGCTTGCACTCGAAAGCTCATGCCTTGAATAAATCTTTGTTAGTCTTAAAGGTGATACTGGACTCTGATTTTATTGTGCTACTTCAGACCAACATGGCTGCTCATTTGAATCTACTCTTAAGAAATGTTAATAGGTCTGGGTAGACACAATTGAAGGGTCTAGTCCCCCACTGTTTTCAAGCCGGGAACAGAGATTTAGAGGACTATAGACTAAAAGGCTCTAGCAGTAATCTCCAGGAAGAATATCCAGGAAAAGCTTTCTGACATGACCTGACCTAGCCAGTGGGACGGAAAAAAGAGAGGTGATAAAATTCGGGGGAGAAAGAAGGAAGGTCTCATTTGTGCTGAGTCTATCAGAGCAGACAGAAGTCTTTATTGATACCTGGAAGTGGCAGCCTTCAACCATAGCCTGAAGGAAGTTGCAAAATAATGGAAGTCCCGTAATGGATGTCCCAACATTTTTTTTATATGAAGAAGTTGGTTATTGTTATCAGTAAGATTATTGGTAATTCTCCTCCCCCACAGTTGATGGCATGGAAGGAAAAGGTTAAATGTTTACTCCCTTGTACCCCAACTTCGCCGGCTCAAGGTTGACTCAGCCTTCCATCCTTCCGAGGTCGGTAAAATGAGTACCCAGCTTGCTGGGGGGTAAACGGTCATGACTGGGGAAGGCACTGGCAAACCACCCCGTATTGAGTCTGCCATGAAAACGCTAGAGGGCGTCACCCCAAGGGTCAGACATGACTCGGTGCTTGCACAGGGGATACCGTTACCGTTACCGTTACCCCAACTTCAAGTAAAATCCAAAAGTATCTCCATGGCAAATACATGGGAAATCTGGCTCCAGTACTCCAATGTAATAGCTAATTCAGCTGCTGATGCTGTGTAGTGAGGGAGGTGTCCTATAGGGAGGTGGTGCAAATATAAATACCAAGGTCAAGATAACCCTGCTGTCATTTGTATTTCTCTTTTAATGGCTGCAATGGTGTGACAGTTGGAGTTACTAATTTCTACTTGTTGCAACTGGAGATATATGTTGTAATAGACTTACTAAAATAATTTTTCCTCTGTACCAGATACAATTGCTACTCTTTGTTTGGAGCTCCATTGACTCTACAACCTTTCTTTCTTGTGTTCCTTTTGAGGATAATTTCTGGAACAAGTAGTATATTGAATATTCTGAGTGAAAATGCTACTATCCTGCCTTTCCAAATAACCAGATATCTTTAGTACTTTAAAATTATGCTGCATGGGTTTCATGTATCAGCTTTTTATTCACCAGTAGTGTGAGACTTGCAGATACACTTGGCATCAAGCACATGGAACTAATGCTATTTAAACAGTCATATTGGGAAGCCATATGGAACATTTTCCTTTTGAAGAGAGGTAGCTGTATTATGAAGTATTTTCATCTATTGTGGAAAAAAGGGTTTCACTGATGCATATTAGTGAAGCTGAGGGAGGAACCAATTACATACTTAATTCCAAGACTGAAGAATCTGACCTATTATTGCTCATAGACTATTTATGCAGCATTAATTCATATTTAGATCAATGTACAGTAGTACTCTGCAGGTCACAAACATATGTTCCATTGCTGAAACAGTCAGATTGTCATGAGTACATCTTTACTTTTTACTGGAGAAAATACTTAACAATTCCCTTAAAAAGGTCAGGAGTTGGATTGTCTCCAAAACTTCAAAGAATGTGTACAGTTGTGACAGTAGCAACTATTATACATTGTAAACATGGATATAGTTTAAGGTTTCAAGTAGGACATTGTTTTGGAGTAACCAGAATAGGAAAACATATGACAACATTTCTGTAATGAGGTCTTGAGATGTCATTTAAATCTGGTGTTTTCCTTCTTGAGATACCAAAGATACCTGAAAGCATCTAGTGACAGAGGTAAATTTTTAAAAATCACAGTTGACTACAAATGTATTTCAAATGAAAATTGATTGCCAGACACAATAATTTGATCACCAGAGTTGCTTTTTCAAGTATACCAACTTTACATGTTAAATGTTTCAAATTTTCCAGTGATATTTTTCAGATACTGTGTAACTGGGTGCTCTGGAATATTTCCAGTCCAAGTTAATTATTCCTACACTGCAATCCTAAAAGCATTGTTTGAGAGTAAGCTCAACTAAACAGTAGGATTTTGAATAAACTTGATAATAAAGTGATTTATGACTACTTTAATAAAATGTTATTATTGGATTTTTATACTGCCTCTCTCCCATAATGATCTTGATGGTTTACAACAGTGGTCCCCAACCTTTCTGAGGCTGGGGACCGACAGGGCATCGGGCCATGCCCACGCATTGGGCCGCGCATTGCGCATGCGTGAATGCGCCATGCGTGGGCGCGGCCCGGCCCTGATTCCCTCTTCCCGCCCTCCCGCAGTAAGAAGCTTCCCGGGCCGCAAGCTTGTGGCCTGGGAAGTTTTTACTGCGGGGAGAGGGAGCCGCGGCCCGGCGCCATGGCCTTCGCGGCCCGCCACCGGGCAGCGGCCCGCAGGTTGGGGACCAGTGGTTTACAACATAGTTAAAAATACATAAACAGTTTAATTTATTTAAATTTAAAATTTAAAAAATTAACTGATTCACTAAATAATACTAAACTCTCTAACTTTCGCCATATCCCAGCCACCATTTGTCATTATATGTCTGTTGACTATGGCAGGTTACCTTTTTCAGTGGCACAGAAGGAAGAGGGGGGGATCTGAGAGGGATGATAGGTGTCTCATATTTATTAAATCTCTCTGGCTTCAATCATAGGCCTAGTAGAAAAGCATCATCTTATGGGCCTTGCATACCTGTGACAGTTCCATCATGGCCCTGGTTTCAGCTGGCTGCTCTATCCACCAATGCATTAAAAGGCCATGGTTCTGGTTGAGAACAGGAAGGGTATCTTTGGATCCAGGGACAGATTTGTTCCAGGTCAGGGGTAGTCAAACTGCGGCCGTCCAGATGTCCATAGACTACAATTCCCATGAGCCCCTGACAGTGTTTGCTGGCAGGAACTCATGGGAATTGTAGTCCATGGACATCTGGAGGGCCACAGTTTGACTATCCCTGTTCCAGATGAATGACCTGATCTTGGGGGGGGGCATATTAGGAGGAAGAAGAAGAGTTGGTTCTTATATGCCACTTTTCTCTACCCGAAGGAGTCTCAAAGCGGCTTACAGTCACCTTCCCTTTCCTTTCCCTGCAACAGACATCCTGTGAGGTCGGTGAGGCTGAGAGAGCCCTGATATTCCTGCTCAGTCAGAATAGCTTTGTCAGCGCTGTGGCGAGCCCAAGGTCACCCAGCTGGCAGCATGTGGGGGAACATATTAGTAAGTCAGAGGTATTTGACCTAGATGCATTCTAAATTGGTGAGCTTATATGCCATACAAAGTGAGTTGTATGTATAGAACCCAAGTTTAAACAAGATGCTGAGAGTATATAGTGTTGCATGACCAAGAACTTCTTGCCCACTGGTGTCATGATTAAATCAAGCAACACATTATCTTATGGCAGTGATTTAAAAGCTATTGATGACCCCTACATAAAGCACAGGGGGCTTGGGCTGACAAGATACCTGTGTTATTGCTTTGTATACTTGTTTCTGCTTGTTCTGCTGCATATTATAACCTAGTGGTAAACCTAATTGATAAGTGTGGTGTGGTGGTTAATCTGGCAAGATGAGCTTGGTTCCCCACTTCTCAGCAAGCTTAGTGACCGTAGGCTAGCCATAGTCCTGTTAGAAGCTTTTCTCACTGAGCAGTTTCTGTCAGTCTCACATATCACACAGAGTGTCTGTTATGGGGAGAGGAAGGGAAGACGATTGTAAGCTGCTTTGAGACTCCTTCTAAGCGATCAACATTCCTGACTAAATTTCTTCACTCTGTATGATTCTAGGCACTTGGGGATAAGAGAACAAAGCAAATAAAGATGGCATAATATTTAAGATTGATCTGTTTGTCAGCAAGAATATCTCTGTACAGAAAGATTATATTAACCAATAACTACTAGTTCAATTTTAAATATTTGGTACATATGGCTGCCATTTGGTACATATTAGGTTGCCAGCTTTTTCCATATTTCTGCCAACATGCTTTAGTAGCCTGGCAAAAATTCATGTGGAGTACACTGGATGTTTACACATGCCAGTAAGTAATATAATTTTGTGACTTTCATACCTTTTTTCCTCATAAGCTTTCAGTGATTTAATCTTTTATCACTAGTCAGTGTTCATGCTTATCCTTAAAGCCACATGATAGGGAAAGTTGGGAATTGATGGATTGATAATAGCAAGCATCCAACCATCCATAGATCTTGTTAATTAACATATTTATTAATGATCTAGATGAGGGGGTGGAGGGACTACTCATCAACTTTGCAGATGACACCAAATTGGGAGGACTGGCAAATACTCCAGAAGATAGAGACAGAGTTCAATGAGATCTGAACACAATGGAAAAATGGGCAAATGAGAACAAGATGCAATTTAATAAAGATAAGTGTAAAGTTCTGCATCTGGGTCAGAAAAATGAAAAGCATGCCTTCTGGATGGGGGATACGCTTCTAGGTAACACTGTGTGTGAACGAGACCTTGGGGTACTTGTGGATTGTAAACTAAACATGAGCAGGCAGTGTGATGCAGCGGTAAAAAAGGCAAATGCCATTTTGGGTTGTATCAACAGGGGCATCACATCAAAATCACAAGATGTCATAGTCCCATTGTATACGGCACTGGTCAGACCACACCTGGAGTACTGTGTGCAGTTCTGGAGGCCTCACTTCAAGAAGGACGTAGATAAAATTGAAAGGGTACAGAGGAGAGCGACGAAGATGATCTGGGGCCAAGGGACCAGGCCCTATGAAGATAGCTTGAGGGACTTGGGAATGTTCAGCCTGGAGAAAAGGAGGTTGAGAGGGGACATGATAGCCCTCTTTAAGTATCTGAAAGGTTGTCACTTGGAGGAGGGCAGGATGCTGTTTCCGTTGGCTGCAGAGGAAAGGACACGCAGTAATGGGTTTAAACTTCAAGTACAACGATATAGGCTAGATATCAGGAAAAAAATTTTTACAGTCAGAGTAGTTCAGCAGTGGAATAGGCTGCCTAAGGAGGTGGTGAGCTCACCCTCACTGGCAGTCTTCAAGCAAAGGTTGGATACACACTTTTCTTGGATGCTTTAGGATGCTTAGGGCTGATCCTGCATTGAGCACGGGGTTGGACTTGATGGCCTGTATGGCCCCTTCCAACTCTATGATTCTATGATTGTTGAATGGGACTTTTCATTTTCTCTCTCCTGCTATAAGTTCATTGATTCTCCACCACCAATTTTGTTCCTCAGGTACAGCACAAGGGTCAAAATGGTAAACTGTGGGGGGTGTGGCTGATAGAAATCAGCACTTTGTTCTGAAAATGGAAATGCTGTTATGTACATGCCTGTGTGTATCAATTGGTGGATTTTATTTTGACAGGAAATGCTATGTACTTTCCAAAAGGAAATTTTACATATGAAAATGTGGGCTGCTATTTGCTAACCTACTGTAAATTGATAATAGTGTTCCTAATCTAAAATTTTCTTAAGAATTTTTTTTGAAATAAAACGGCATGGTGAGCAAAACTGTGCTTATTCCAGAACAGTTTGCATATGTATGGAGAGAGTTTATTGGGGGTGCTGGATTTATATTAGGGTCCTTTAATCTCCTGATAGTCTGCAGCCTTTAAATATAAGCAGCTAAATTGTATGTCCTAGAGTTTGCCCTGCAAGCCATATTTCATAGCATCACTGAATTAAAAAAAATTCAATAGCAATAGCATGAATATTAACTATAACCCAAGAGATAAATTACTTCTGCAAATTGATGTTAGCTTTCTGAGGGGAATTAATAAGAGAAACATCAGATACTTTTGTTGAGTAAATGAAGATCCTTTGAGATTAAAATCATGTGTTTAAGAAACCACAGCATGTTTATTCAGACTACAGCAAACATTTTTATGTCTATTTCATATTAAACCATTGTGATTTCACTTTTTTCTATTTGTGCTGACATTGTTTTGTATTTTGTAACTGAACATCTTAGATGAAGGACTAAATTTACTTGTAGTAGAGTTACTTGTGAAAATACAAGTCTCCATCCCACCCCCCCCCACCTCTGAAAAGAGATACAGATCCTATCTCATGTTTGCTTGCATTTTGTTTCTTTTGCCTTGCCCTATGTAAATCTGATTTGCTAACTAGCTTAGTAAAGCAAATATGTAGTGAATGTTGTTCTGGAGCTGGAGTGACTACTTGTTCAAAGTTACCTCATTAGACTATACGAATCTGAGACTATTTAAAGCATCTATGAAATTTAAACAAATGCATGCATACATGTTTGAACAGATCCTATCAGAGTTTTCTATTTAATACTATTTGTTCTGTTGCTTTTATACACTATTTTAAGGCTTTAAGGCAGGGGTAGTCAACCTGTGGTCCTCCAGATGTTCAATGCTGGCAGGGGCACATGGGGATTGTAGTCCATGAACATCTAGAGGACCACAGGTTGACTACCCCTGCTTTAAGGTATATCAAGGTGGTTTCATATCAATAACTGGTTCATTGTACTATTGTAAAATCCAAACATTCTGGTTTATTTCATGAATAGTTGTTAAGAGATCTGTTACAATTAATTGCCACTTAAGTTCCTTAGCCAAAGAATTAGCTTCACATAAAAGATGCAACTTTCAGATGCTAGATTAAAGTAGGACCAACCTTATTTGTTGCTAAGAACTTGACACTTGTTAGTATGAGCATCTGTGTGGTCCCAGGTCCATCCAGGTTCATCCCAAGTTTGTCTTTTGTGTGTGCGTGCGTGCATGTGAGTGCTTGTGCATGTAAGGCTTGACATAAGCAATCAAAAAATAAACAGTATGACAAACTGGAAACATGTCAAGATGCTGGAGACTGGCTCTTATAGCAAATACCATCAACATTCAAGATACCAGTTTATAACAGCCTCCCACATTATATTTGAGGAGGTCAGGAGGGAATGGTACCCATTAGGGCCTTCAGTTGAGAAGATGATCTGGCCAGTCCCACAAAGGGGCATTTATAAAAAAACTAAGTCCTTCCATTTTCAAGATAAATGGTTGATTTTATAGCTCACCTCTCTCACTGGGAATCAAGGCAGATTACAGAATGTAAACCAATGCAGTCAGACACCATAAGACATTCAATGAACAGTGCAAAAGGAGTAGGATCACTGAATTCTATAACAATGCGAAACAAACTGTCTAAAGCAAAGTATACAATAGCAATGCAGAAAATGGAGTTGCAGATATAGATGCAGTAAAAAAAAAAGGATAAGCATTGAGGTAGAATAAACAAATTTCACTATAAAGGTTTCTTCCTGAACTATTCCACTCTACTATATTTGCATATAATAAAACATGTACTGTACTGGCTAATGACTCACCTCTTAAAACAGGCAGTTGGCACTGACTGGGGGAATATTCCACCAATAGAAAAAAGGCAGTCTGAGAGATTTGCCTAGCAACCGTTCATGAATGCAAATTGCCCTTTTCCTATTGGTAGAATATGTCTCACTCAGAGAGCAACTGCTTTCGCCTCACCTGGAATTCCTCCATCACCACAGCTGAGCGGGATGAGGAGATATGGCCAACACTGTTCCTGGCAAGGGTTTCTGGGTGGGGATACCCTGCCTGCTAGCGGCTGTTCAGACATGAGGGAGCCTTAGCGCCTTCATGCCTGTCTGACATATCTTCAGGAGTCACCAGTCCCAGAATGTGGCTTTGTTTTGATGGATCACCCTAGTCTTTCTGCCTTCCCATGTCCAGTCCACCTTGGCATCATATATACTTGCAAGTTGGAGGGGGGGGCTGGAGGCATGGCCAGCTGCCCCAATGGCTCCAAGAGCTGCTCATCTGTGCCCCCTTGCCAGGCAGACAGGCCTGGACATGGGTGGTGTGTCTGCATCATGAAGCCAAGCCAGGACTCCAGAGATACAGACTTCCCCTTGACCAAGCCTTGGCCAACGTGGGGGCACCCCCAGGACCAGGTGCCTCTGTATGTCTGTCTACTCCCATCCCTTCCGCCTACCAGCATCTCCATGGGGGTTACCCCAGCTTTCTAGAACCCATTATATTTCTCCCCAAAATGGACATTAGTAGTAGTAGTTCTATAAAAATCACCTCCTGAACATTTCGGCTTTGCAAGTTTCATAAAATGATAGAAATGTGGGGCCTTTGTGATCACAAGTTGGGAGCTACCACACATAATGCATATGAATAGGAAGTTTCTCATCATACCAGTTTGCAAGGTGGCACCTTCAGAAAGTGTTGTTTGGATGAGTAAAGCTGTGGTGGCAGAGCTTAGTAGTACGTGCACACAGTTATGTACATAGGGCCTTTGTAAGTGAAATTAACTTGGTAACAAGTGGACAGCAGAATCAATGTGAAAAGTTGATAGTAACCTGGCTATGGCATTGTAAACCAACAGAAGTTTCCAAGTTGACTTTAAGGGCAGTACAGACATTGCCCTTATGATGCCCAGCTTTGCTTTGCTTTTAGGCAGATTTGTCCTTTAGAATCTTGTTGTACTTTGGGACTGGATCTAGAAGGGCTGCTTAAAATTGTTATTTATAAAATTATGATTCAAAGACTGCTTTCTGTAAACGTCCAGGATGTTTGCAAAATCAATGAGTAATTCTGCACATTAGATCACATTCTCAGGCCAAACTTTCACTCACATTCTAACCTTTTTTTGTTCAAAGGGGTAGCCATGTCTGTCTGAAGTAGCACAACAAAATTTGAGTCCAAAGGCACCTTTAAGACCAACGAAGATTTATTCAAGGCTTGAGCTTTCGTGTGCATGCATGCTTTCTCATACACAATGGAATAAGGATCATGAGAGCACAGATATAAGGAGAGAGTAGATGTAAGTGACAACTGAACACAAAGGAAAGATTTTGTTATTTTAGCAAGGAACATCAATCTTCATCATCTTGCTGCATATTTGTTGTGACTCTGTTTACTAATTTCTTACTAATTTCTTTCCTTATATGTGTACTCTTATGATTTTTGTTACATTGTCTGAGGAAGTGTGCATGCACATGAAAGCTCACACCTTGAATAAATCTTTGTTGATCTTTTTGCATTGTGTTCCTAGAATCGACAAATAGATCTTGCCACTTAGCCTTTTTTTTTTGCAATATCAAAACAAAATATAAAGGCCAAAACAAAATATATAGGCCAAAACTAACTTGCCAACAAAGAAACTGGCTTTACAGTAATGAGTTTCTACTGTGGAAACTTAAAGTCAGAATTTATTAAAAGGAACACAAGATATTCTGCTTACATTATATGATGAGCCTCCGGGGAGGGCGGTATAAAAGTATGATAAAAGTATGATAAAAGTATGAAAAGTATGATAAATAAATGCTAAAAGCTACTGATTAGAGTACTATACTAAAGTAACAAAGCATCTACAAAGAGGAAGCTATTGTTCATGAATAGTAATCTATACAATGTATGCATGTTGCAGGTCCTATTAGTAGGATGTATGTGCAGATGATAACAAAGACCTCACAGCCTGAAATCAGATACCTACTTATTTATCATGAGAAAATTCCCTTTAAACATCACATTTTTGATAAGAATAATGGGCCTTACTCTAAATCTACTGGCAGATGCAGATATTTCTTTCCTTTCTTCCAGCACGTTTGAGAGACAAAAGGGCTTAATAGGCCATAATGAGAAGGGAAATTTGATACCACTCTGTAATAATTTTGAAAAAAAATTATTTCACAACTTAAATCTTTAGAAAAATCAGGAAGGAGTATGACTAACTGAGAACTTATTAATATATTTAACCAGTGATATCATTAAGACAGACTTAGATATGATAGAAAGTATATAAATGTATGGGGGAAAAACACTTGTGTAGCTTATGCATATTAATATCTGGTGCACACTGCAATTTGGTAGACTGTAGAATTGGTACCTCTTTCACTGACTGCTCCTGTATCTTGAATACCAAAGTGGTAGACATTATGTACTCCTAGGACCATTGGAATGTGAGTTGTTATTCCTGTTAGTAAGAAACCTTTTAACCTTCCTTAAGAAGATAAAAAGGATCCTAATGGATCAGACCAATATCCCATTTATTCCAGCATCCTGTCTCATTGTGACCGGTCAGTTCAAGAGCCAACAACAGGAAATAGACTGAGGCATTCCCCTGATGTTGCTTCCTGGCTCTGGGATTCAGCTTTGCTTTGTGCCTTTGAGTTCTAGTATGGTGGGTGAGGGAGAAGAATTTCTCAACTTTCTCTCCACCCCTTGTATAATTTTATAAACCTCTGTTATGCCCCCTCCCCAGTCATCTCTTCCTTAAACTGACTCTTGAGCCTTTTTTCATAAGTAAGGTGTTCTAATCGACTAATCATCTTGATTGCTGTCTTTTGTACTTTTTCTAGCTCTACAATGTCCTTTTGAAGATACAGTGATCAGAACTATGCACAGTATTATAAATGACACTGCCATAGATCTACATAGGAGCATTACAGTATTAGACATATTCTACTCAATCCCTTTCTTAATATTCCAAACATAAAGCTTGCCCTTTTCACCACTGCAGCACATTACTTGGACACTTTCCTTGAGCTATCCTCTATGACGCCAAGATCTTCCCCGTCTCAACAAGTTCTGATCCTATTAGCCTGTACTTGAAGTTGGGATTATTTTTTTTTTTGCCCCAATGTGCATCATTTTACATTTACCAACATTGAACTTCATTTGCCATTGTTGCCCATTCACCCAGTTTGTGAAGGTACTCTTGGAGCTCTTAAGTCAGCCTTGGATTTTACCATCCTGAATAATTTTGGATGCAAACTTGCCCGCTACACTACTCACCGCCTGTTCCAGATCATAATGAATAAATTGTACCAATACCTCAACAATTCTTGTGGAACCCCACAGCTTGTCCAAAGTCTAAATATGTTATGTCCATCTGGTCACCATTGTCTATGTACTTGTTTGCTCTCAAGGAAGAAAAAAAATTGTTTGTCTTGATGCTTTCACAATAGGCAAGGATATCACTGTGCAGTCAGAACCCCTGTTAGACCTTTTATGCACTGGAGGTTTCATGCCAGGCTGCAGGCTGGAGGTTTAGTCATGGCAGGTTGCCCCACCTCTTCTTGTCCCCACATGAGGGAGCATTTGGCCCAGTGCGCCTCATCTGCCCCCGATTTGTGCTCCTGCATGGGAGCTGGGGCAGTGAAGTTCCTAGTGCGTAAACGGTCTTACAGAATTCACACTATATTCCAAATGATCAAATCTACTACTGCAAGAAGCCCATTTTCCCTCAGCCCCTCACGGGTATCCATTGTATGAGAGGATATTGGTCTACCACATATCTAGTTATGAATTTATGTCAGGGTGCATTCAGAATTATGTAGCTTGTTTGAAGAGACAAAAGCTTGCTTGGTGTACTGACATTTTGTCCAAAGGACAGTGTGAATAAAGAAAATGGATAGAATTGGGAAATTAGGTCCTTCTGCTGATCCATAATAAATTCTATTCTGCCCCTTTCACAAGTAGTAGACTTGGATCCAAGTGAGGCACAAGAGAAAACATAAATGGATTAAGTGCACTTCTGTCTGTACAATATCTTGTGCCACACCAAGTACTGTGTATTATAGTGCCCACACCTGTGTATTATAGTGCCCAGAAATTGGTTGCACAACATTTTTTACAGGTGGGATACAGTAGGTTTTATATAGTGCAAGTGGTTACCATGTTTTTCCCCTTGTTTGTGAGAAGATAATGTAAAAGATTTTAAGCTAAGTATAGTCTTATATCTTGTCTTAAATAAAAACGACTGCCTTGTAAGAGGCTGCGTAGATGCTGAGCCAATATAAGGTTGCCTTTCCCTATTCTGGTCCCAGTGGCTATGGGGAGCCAAGTGCTCAGCAACTTTGGTCACGCCAATGGAGTCTGGGCTTCCTCACGGTCCACTGATTGTGAGGCGGCATGGGTTTCTCCCTGGGCTGCACCAACACTTCTTCTGGGGTATTAATCAAGCTGTGGCCATTTCTATGCCAATAAAGAGCTTGTTTGTGTGCATCTTCTTTGCTGGCCCATAACTGCCCAAATTGGGCCCATAACTGCCCAAAAACCCAAATTTTATTTTTGGAACTCAAGAAACTGGAAAATGTATTCTGTATACATAAAACAAAATGCAGTACTTGTTTCCAGAAACATTAATCTATCAAGGCTTATCCAGAAATGTAATGTCTGTTTTTTCATCTTTCTCCAGGTGAAAGTTATGTGTGTGCATCCAATGAACCATTTCGGAAAGTTGATTACACTAAGAATGTTAATCCAAACTGGTCAGTCAACATAAAATCTGGGTCATCTCGATCTCTCACATCTTTGACATCTTCAAGAAGTGAAGTAAAGGAGAGTAAAGACTTCATTAAGCCTAAATTAGTAACAGTTATACGGAGTGGAGTGAAGCCACGGAAAGCTGTGAGAATTTTACTGAATAAAAAGACTGCTCATTCCTTTGACCAAGTGTTGACTGATATAACAGAAGCTATTAAGTTAGATTCAGGAATTGTCAAGAGAATTTGCACACTGGATGGTAAACAGGTAAGAGAAATTAATTTTAATAATGGTTTATTCTGTGCTTTTGAATTTAGAAGAAAAAGAAGAGTTGGTTCTTATATGCTGCTTTTTTCTACTCAATGGAGTCTCAAAGTGGCTTACAGTAGCCTTCCCTTTCCTCTCCCCACAACAGACACCCTTGAAGTGGGTGAGGCTGAGAGAGCCCTGATATCACTGCTCAGTTAGAACAGCTTTATCAGCGTCCGGGGGGGGGGGCAAGGTCAGCTGGCTGCATATGGAGGAGTGCAGAATTGAACCCGGCTTGCCAGATTAGAAGTCCGCACTCCTAACCACTACACCAAATTGGCTCTTTACGTGAATAATGTGCAAAAACAATGTAACTATCCCTGCAAAGTGCACCCAGAACGCTGCTTTCATTTCTAGTGTAGATCAGGAGGGAAACAGGATCACTGTATCAGTATGTGGGCCAGTCTGACAGTTGGTAGTATCAAGTGTTCTTTAAATAACAGACTTTGGTGCATCTAGCAAGTTAATCGTGTGGCCAAAGACTGTGATTGCATCTGAAAAACCAGAGTGTGCAAAATTTTGTTACTATAAAAATTATAGTTATACGGCAACTAACATCTCTTTCTTTTTGCTGCAACGGATTAACACAGTTATTCTTGTCTTATTACAGTTTCTAGAGCAGTAACATCTACAAACTTTTACATGAACACCAGGGGTTTCTACCAGAGTAACTTAGAACTAACCCTTCCCACATTAGAGGTGTACCTCAAACTCATGTAGGCTTTTACTGTATTCAGCAATGCAATAGGTATCTTTTACTTTCTTTACTGC